>NC_139948.1:50720485-50755485 GCF_963454915.1 Gymnoscopelus microlampas | reverse complement strand
GGGAGCACATCCAAAAATTTCAATTAAATGGAGGACAAATTACTCACATTTCCACTTTTTTTATTGGCACACCAATAAAATGAACGCTTACGCGTTTCGGCTATGAGCCTTCCTTCCACACAGATCTTTAAAGGTAGGGTAAGTGATTTTCTTTGGTTAAAATAAGTGTTAAATAGCTCTATATTCTGATAGTACTCATTTCTATAGAGTGTTTGTTCAGTAAAAGGAGTCTCCTTGTCTCTCCAGCTCTTTATTAAACAGAAAATGCATTTTCGTTTCAGTTTCAGTTTCATTTCCAATTTTATCCAATTAGGATATAGAACTCAATCAGGATATAGATTAAACAAGTGAAATTGGAAGTGATGACACTAAGAAATGAGCAGGCAAACTTGGAACTGGAACACTATAAAAATGAAGCTTAAAAATGGGTACTTTCTCCTGATTGGCTGAGATTTTGACACCTACCGGAAAATGCATTTTCTGTTTATTAAAGAGCTGGAAAGATGGGGAGACTCCTGTTACTGAACAAACACTCTATAGCAATGATTACTCAGAATATAGTGCTTTAACCTTTTAACAAAATACTTTTTGTTTTAACCAAAAAATATCACTTACCCTACCTTTAACTCTTGAGAGCTCTCAAGGATTTTTCAGGATTTCATTTTGAAAGCATCAAAAGTAGCAGATCGACAAGCTCAAAAAGATTCTTAGTTAATCAATCTAATCGATTAACAGACTATCCCTATTTGGGGCATTTCATTATAGGCAAAAAGTATTTTTTCAAAAACAAAAATGGGAAAAATATAACTACTATTACATTTTAAAAGATTCCCCCAAATCGATTGTTTTATCAAAATAGATTTGAAAAAAATCAAACCAATGAGTTCAAGCTGATGAGCTCTATTGTAGCTCTAAGATGAGCTCTATAGAGCACCGAAGTCTGACGTAATTTACACATCCTTGGTTTGTCTACCTGGTTCGCGGTTTTCCACCCCCATTCTGAATCCCATAGACGTGTTTAATATCGCGTCAAATAAGAACTGTGTTCCAAAAATAAACAAATGACCTCGGCGGTTTGACTCTTATGGATATGAAGCATCAACTGACGGTGAGAAAACCATAATGTTACTTCCGCTGAATAAGTTACATTTTCGCCAGAAACAGACTGTATGAAATATAAGTGACTGACTATCATAAACGATACAGAACCTCCTCCCTGACAATATCACAGAGACAGTTTGTTTATTTTTGGACCACAATTCTTATATGAGACGATTCTATGACGACCCAATGTTATTCTCCATAGAGACATTACTTTATGAACCAGGGGATGAACGAGTGACGTCAGGACTTCGGTGATCTATTGTAACGGAGGATGCGGTCAGGAGGATGGATCTTGATTACACGTAAAACCGGGAAAGCATCTGCGTCATTATTTAGGTCTTTAGGAACATCTCACCTGTCCGGCCAACATCTCATACAGCAGGACTCCATACGCCCACCAGTCCACTGACTTCCCATACGGCTGGTAGGCTATGATCTGGTGGAGCACAGAACAACCACGGTGGTTAACACACACACATACACAAACATAATCGCACGCACGCACACACGTGCGCACGCACACACACACACACACACACACACACACGCGTTTGTATGACTGCACTTGTGAGAACACCGGGACAGTGCGGCTCCAGTCTCATCAGAAACATTAAATATAGAGGACTATTTTCAGCTGCCCTTTCTGCTGCTATTCAAGTCACCAACCCACACCTCCCGCCCACACACACACACACACACACACGCACACACACACACACACACACACACACACACACACGCACACACACACACACACACACACACACACAGGTTGTGCGAGCACAACCAACCATCGCAGCTGTGAGTATAATAATGTACATCGTGACATCTATAGAGAAATATAATTATAGATCTACAACAATAGAAGATGTTTGTAACAGAAACACACACACACACACACACACACACACACACACACACACACACACACACACACACACACACACACGTCACTTCAACGCTCCACTACTACACACACTGACTGTGCATGCACACTAAAGGTCCTTACACACCGGGCGACACCGGTGAAAATAGCGAATATACGCAAAATTCGGACTCGTTCCGAATAATTAAAAGACGCTTTTTCGCTTCGCTTTTTCGCTCCATGTACGGAGCCATTGTCTTTATAAGGTTTTTAAAAAAGCCGCATTATTCGCACGAAAAAATCGCCCCGGTGTGTAACAACCTACACGCACACACACACACACACACACACACACACACACACACACACACACACACACACACACACACACACACACACACACACACACACACACACACACACACACACACACACACACACACACACACACAGACACACACACACACACACACACACACACACACACACACACACACAATCATCCAATAAAATCCCACGCACCACTTGGCTTCATTTTAAGCCTTAAGTACCCAGCAGATGTAGAGAGCTTTGTGGAAAGTCTTCAGAGAGAGATCTGACTTCAGTCCAACATAAAAAGTGGATTTTATCTCCATATATTAACTCCCACCTACAGTATGTGGACGTTTTCACAACTAGCAGCACCCAACTACTCTGCCAAAACCAGACAGACAGACAGACAGACAGACAGACAGACAGACAGACAGACAGACAGACAGACAGACAGACAGACAGACAGACAGACACCCATGGGAGGACATACTATATATAGTGAAGGAAAAGTATATACTTTTAATTGTATTGTCGTCGACATTGTTGCAACCCCCCTTTTGACCTCTGACCCCTCAGGTAAAACAGATCCAGGACACGGTATAGCCTAAAAAGGGAATTCCCCCTTTAGGCTGTAGTGCAGGGGTCTTCAACAGGGGGTCCGGGACCCCTAGGGGGTCCTCAGAGTTACAACAGGGGGTCCGCCAAATCTTTGTGTGATATGATTTAGTTGACTTGAACCCTAGCATCCCTTTTCTGAGGAGAACTTTAGCCAAAAATGGCAGATCTAAAAGCTCACAACGCCTCGCGCTGCGAGGCGTTGTGAGCTTGTAGATCGGCTATTTTTGGCAAAGAGGTATAGGTGTAGAGGGAAAAAAGAGCAGACCAAGTAAACAAAAAAAATGTAATCTGAAACACAATTTTATGCAATATAGAGTAGGGGGTCCCTGCTTCATCTCTCTCTCAGCTAGGGGGTCCTTGGCCTGAAAATGTTGAAAACCCCTGCTATAGTGGATAAGATGTTGCCTTTCCACGCGGGAGACCCGTGGTTCGATTTCCAGGGCGTCACATGTCCATGCGTGAGAGCGTGTGTGTCTCACCTCTGGTGCGATGTAGTCGGGGGTCCCGCAGAAGGTGCGCGTGTTCATCCCCTCGTACATGTTCTCTTTACACATGCCAAAGTCTGCGATCTTGATGTGACCCTCTGAGTCCAGCATCACGTTGTCCAGCTTCAGGTCCCTGTACGACGCACACACACACACACACACGCACAGGCCAGGGGGACGCGCAGGCACACACATAGATTTAAAACTACTTTAAATTCACACTTCATCAAAGTTTACAAAGGCTCCCGACTCACGCCAGGTACATTAACATAGGAATTAGCCTATATGCATATCAATTGTCCATTGTGTGACCTGTACTGTAGGTGTTCAGCGACGTGCGCGTCACGTCATTAAAATAGAGAGCAACCACTTCTCAAATGAGCATAGCATCACTGCGGACCGGTAAGCAGCAGTTCCGGTAGGAGACACAAAGAGTCTCCTTCCTACCAGAACCGCTGCCGGTCATCAAATTATTGTCTTTGGAATGAGACAAAAACAAAAAAATATCCATGAATTCAAATCCCCATGGGGTGACTAATCCATAGGAAAAAAAAGTCATTTTGGGGGTGAACTATCCCTTTAACTTAGGGGTTTTTGTGTCTTGCTCTGGGAGTAACTTCGACACATACTGTATGTGTGAACTGTTAAAAAACAATGTTTTTTCAATCTATATGTCATGCCCAAAAGGTTGGTGTGATTAAGGAATTCAAAGCTTGAATACAGACTTGGGACAGAGGTTAAATGTGAACCGAAAACCCTTTCTTTCTCTTCTCTGGATTTGCTTTGGTCTCCTAGTGCCACTCTCTCCTACCACCCCCCCCCCCCCCCTCTCTCTCCATCTCTCAATCTAGGTTTTTCTATCAGTCTCAGTGATTGTCTTCGTCCACTATACTTCCCTCCCCATTCATCTGTCCAGACACGTTTCTTTCTCTCTCTCTCTTTAATTTGTCACATTTCTGATCTCCCAGACAGTTGTCTATGATGTGCTGTCCGCCCTTCATTCCACCCCCCCCCCCCCCCCCCCCCTCCAGTTCTATTCCCCATCTATCATCTTATTCTTCCAGATGGACTTCATCTATCTGGCCTTTCTTTTCATTAGATCACTACCATCAGGCCCTAGCTTCCTGCTTTTTCTTCTATTCTCTTTTGTTGCGGGGCGAGATTTATTCTGTTTTACAGGCTTTGCCCTTTTCACAAATCTAAATTTCAGACTGATTAAGATTTTGTCATTTTAAAAAAAAGGGTTATTATAGGTTAGCTACCTGTCCATGTTCAGTCTAATTATTCCATGAAGACACGCACAGCACAGCCACAGACAGTAAGGAGGAGACATTTCTCTGGCTGCCTGGAACCAATATTATTTTTGCAGAGAGTGTTGAGGTATTAAGTGTTAACTGCTGTCTACTGTTTCTTTAAGTACCAACAACAAAGCTGCATGCTAGGCTAAGGCTTCTATTAGCCTCGTTCCCAGCCTCACTCATCTGCAAAGAGAAGAGCCTGGTCACGACCTAAAGCAGAGAGTGTCTATAGGGCAGGACTTCCGTCGTACGTGTTTCCCCCGGAAACAATCTTTTTCGACCAATCACAACACTCGTTTCATTCACAGAGAATGATAACAGATTTGTAAAGCATCTACGTCATTTCCTTGGGCGGTACTTCCGCCAAATTCAACCACTTCCGGTTGTCACTTCCTAGACAACCAACAGCCCAGGTCTTGCCCAGCGTGGGCTTCTACAACGTATGAAATTCGTGCAGGCATGAACCGCCGCACCGCTTGATTCGATGCAGCGGGCACACAGTGTCGCCGTCACACTCGCCAGAGTAGGCTATCCGTCGAGGTCGCAAATGGATCTGACCCCTCCTGGATCTATGGGCGTGCGTGTTTTGGTCACAAAAGGTGGTCATACGCCATAGTGGTTGGTTGCAGACCACTAACACCACTGGTCTTGCCTCGTTAAACACAGCAAGGGGAGTCTCTGCTCTCCCTGCCAACGCAACCCCCTGTGTGGGGAACACTTTACTCCACTGCAGCAGCAGCAGCCTGGTCAATGGATGCGAGCACCTACTCTACTGTATGTGTAGTGGCTCAGGTGGTTCCCCGTTAGAATGGGAGTCCCTCCAGGTCACTCACCTGTAGACGACTCCCTTCCTGTGCAGGAAAAACAGGCCCACGGCGATCTCTGCAGCGTAGAACCTGCAGGCATGGAATAAAGTATTGGTATCAAAATATACTTCGAGTACAAAAGTAAAAGTACTCATTATGCAGAATGTCCCATTTCACAAGAATTCAAATGTATAAAAATCTTTTGAAAACAGCCGAACTACAAGCTCACAATGCGTCGCGATGCGACGCATTGTGAGCTTGTAGATCGGCTATTTTCAAATGGTCAAAATGTATGTAGGGCTGAAATGGTTAATGTTTGTTTTGTAATAATAATACAAAGCTACAAAGTAACTAGTAACTCAAGTTTCCAAATAAATGTAGTGGAGTAAAAGTACAATATTTGCCTCTGAGATGTAGTGGAGTAGAAGTAAAAGTACTGAAAATTGGAAATACTTTAGTAATGTAAAAGTACCTCAGAATTGTACAGTACTTGAGTAAATGTACTTAGTTACTTTCCACCACTGGAAGTGGATTGTATTTTCAGTGGGTGTGCTGCATGTGGATTCAGTTATGACCTATAAAATGATCCCTTTTTTATTACTTGTAGGCAAATAAGAAGAGGATTATGTTTTGAATCATATGCTGGTGGAATTATATATTTTATGTCATCTTACTGAATGGCACAGAAGATGCGGGTTCACGCATAATTATCTGAATGGCACAGCATGACATTTTCTCTGGATTACAGAAAAGAACATTCCGTTGTTGGATACCCATGCAGTATTGCTCTCTCCTCCTAGACTTGTCACGTCTCTTTTCATTATGTTTAAAGGAGCATTTTACCCCTGGAAGAACTTACAGTCACTCAATGTTAATAATATTTTGTTTTGTATTGTATTACTACAATGACCATAATGCTTTGGGGCACTGCCCTTCCTTGTGGGGAGGGGAGGCTGCGTGGGGGTGTGGTCTACATTGTAGTCAGGAAATAAGAAGAATAAAAAGACTATGAGTCAAATGACTCATAGTCTCTGAGGATATGGATAGAAATCTAAAAAACACAAAAAACACCAGGATCATCTTTATGGGTCCTAGACCTAGATAAAAATAGGGGTTTGATGCAAAATCTGCGAAATGTCCCTTTAAGAGCAGTGCACTGAGCTCCATGGTGTGGAAGAAAAGCCTCGGAAACTTAATTTCTCCCAAGAAAAAATGATGTTCTTATTTGGGAGATGCGGCGTCGCGGGACAACACAATTAAGTACAAAAGTATTGCCAAGTCCTAATCTGTGATTTGTGAAACAGTGTGAAGGAGCTCCCCCACACACACACACACTAGCGCTGTGATTCATAAAACAATTAGCACAATATCTACAATTAACGATGTTTTGGTTGCCATGTAGCCAATCAGCTGAAGAAATTGCAGATTGAGGTTTTAACCTAAAGGTTCTTTTAAATATCCGAGACCATCTGGGTTTTCTGGATGATTGAACAACATGTACTCTGCTAGTTTGATCACTTCAAATACTTTTTAATCTTATACATAAACTAATAAGGTAAAACAGTGGGTATACAGTGTCTGTGCCCACGTGGGCACACAGGGTGTTCTTACACAGCCTGAGGCTCCTTGAACTTGCCCACACGTTGGATGTGGTACATCAGATCCCCTCCATTAATGTACTCCATCACAAAGTACAGCCGGTCCTGGAAGACAAGAAGCACAGAACAGTGTTGCTCAAACTTTTCCATGTCAAGGGAAACCCCCCAAAATGATATGTATTTGGCCGCGGACCCCCATCTCAAAATATATTGTTCCAGGGACCCCCCAGAAGCCAAGATTTGAGTTACAAATGTTCGCTTAAAAAAAGAAAATCAAAATATTTGCACCAATTCTCACGATAAAAAAAAAAATAGCCCAAAGTATAACATTTGGATTAAACGGGTTTACAATGATTGTGACGCTTTATTAACTAATTTTGCTGGGGGACCCCCTGGCCCAGGATTCAAATATGGGAGACTGTAATTGGTAGTTGGTTGTAGGTCTAACCAATTGCGTCGAGGGCCATTGTTTTGATCCCGCCACTTGGGAGAAAAAAAAATCCTCATGGAAGCACCAGACTCATATCCACACAGTGATATAGTCTGGCTACCCGAGGCTACCCTGGGGTTCCCGGACCCCACTTAGAGAACCAATGCGGTATACATACCACGGTCTGGAAGCATGAGTGTAGCATGGTGAGGAAAGGAGGCTTGTCTCTCTGTGCCAGGACTCTCTTCTCCACCATGGTGCACTCCACGTCGTCGTCCTGGATCACCACGTCCTTCTTCAGGATCTTGATGGCGTACAGCTCCTCTGAGGACTTCATCTCTGCCAGCATCACCTGGGGGCGGGGTGGTGGGGCGAAGGCAGAAGTGAAATCCCCTATATACAGGTACTCTGGCCACAAGGAGATGGTGGTGTCTCAGTGTGCGTGTGTGCGTGCGTGCGTGTACGGCTGGGCTATAGGCATGTTTTTGTTACGTAGATTAGTTTTTTCTTGACCACAATTGTTAATAATGTAAATAAGCATATTGTTGTGACAGATGCCAGGTTCATTGTTTATCCTATAGTTTATTTGAGGCACTCTTTGTTCTCTCTGCACCCTACTCATGTGACTATTTACCCTGTTGTTTATTAACTAGAGTTTATCACAATGCTTGTTACAAAAAAATCCCTTTTTGCAAAAAAGTTGACTTAAAGCACTTTCTGCCTAAGTCATTTTGGAATGTAACAAGCATCCTGATTGCCTTAGGACACAGGCAATTAGGCACAATGGTGCAGCAGTGTTAGGAGAGTAGAGTTAAGCAAAAATGTCAATTTGACCAAAAAGTGAGTTAGGCAATTATGCTATGGGGCTAACGAATTGTAAACTGGTGTCCATGAGCATCATACACGGTTTGCAGTGGGTTTCCTCACCTTGCCGAAGCTGCCCTTCCCCAGCAGGGCCAGGAAGTGGAAGTCGCTGAGACGAACCCGGTCCATGTTCCCTGATGGAGGCACGCTGAAGCGCCGATGGTCCGACGGCGTGATCACCTTCTTCCCGTGGCCGAACTTGGCTTTCTGTGTTGTGACGGGACAGGACACGTACACGACTTAGATACACAGAACAACATTCTAGACCGGAGTCAACGTACACTACTGCTGTATGCAGCCTACATGAGGGCTGGGCGATATTATATCCATATTGATATTGAAATATTCAAAAGAACATAATATTATCGCCCAACCCTGTCCTCTATGGCTTAATACATGGTTTATGGTTTATAACACATCATACATGGTTTAAAAGCTCAGTCCAGCATTCACAAGAAAAGCAAAGCCCATGAGGTGTTTATGAGGTAACATTTCTATCATGAGCTGGTTGCCTCATTCGTAAAAAAATGGATTTGTGCTTAAACTTAAAGGAGAATTTCGCCCCACGTTATTCTTACCTTTATTATGATGTTATGATATCCTAGCACGAGTGGTACAGTACAGAAATTCCATAACGGATCCGCCACTGTTAAAAACCTGCGCCTATGGTTCTTGTTTTAAATCGCATATTTTAAACGTTTTTTTTTCTTTTTTTCTGGAGAGATCACATGTTTACAGTGAGAGAACATTTTGCAACGTGTTATTCTTGAATGTGCTTGAGTGTAAGCCGCGCTTACACTCGTGCCAAAGATTGGCACCTTGACATGAAAATGTATTTGTTTCTGAGCCCTGTTTCTGAGCAAACACTCTATAGCAATGATTACTATTGGAATATAGAGCTTTAAAAATTTTGGGGGAAAAAAATATATATTTACAGAAACCTTTTACAGAATATAGAGCTATTTAACATTTATTTTAACAAAAATAACATTGTTTACACCCCCTACAATGACAGGAAACAGGGTTGCTGTTGCCTGGCTTTGATCTGAGCATTTCAGCTTACCTAAAAACATTACCCAGGAGTTACAAAAGGAGTTAACAACATGGTAGCATACAGACAGTTTAGAATCGCACGTCAAACAGTTTTCATTTCAAAACACATAAAAGATGCAGTTCTGTGCATTTCTACATGAGTGAGCAAACATACACAGCAGTCTGACAGTTGGCACAGTGCTGCCACCATGTGGAGAAATGTGGCATGCACACAGAGGAAGTGTGTCTGTGTACAGCTAAACCACGCACGCACGCACGCACGCACGCACGCACGCACGCACGCACGCACGCACGCACGCACGCACGCACGCACGCACGCACGCACGCACGCACGCACGCACGCACGCACGCACGCACACACACACACACACACACACACACACACACACACACACACACACACACACACACACACACACACACACACACACACACACACACACACACACACACACACACACTACATTATTGTGATATATGCTGTTATTCACACAGAGGTTAAGAGTGCGTCAGTGATTGGTCGTCCATGGCATGCGGTCCTTCTATAGTCCAGACAAGTGACAGACAATAGAGGGCGGGGCTGAAGACCACAGTATAAGCCAATGAGAAGCGGGGTGCCAGACACTCCCAACCATTGACAGTGCATTGATGGTAGCCCTGAAACATGACTGTCATATCAGGACAGACATGGCGCTACTGGTTCCTGGTTTCTTGAAATTTCTACATTTACAACCCGTACATCTACATAAACGTTCAGATTTCAAATATAAAGTGCTTACGGATGTAACAAGTACCCATATCTTCCGTATTGTTCAATAAAAATCATTTTAACTCCGATTGGTGGCCATTTTCTAATAGAGTTATAATGTATTAGAGTGCAGTACACCTCCCAACCGATAGGGTCACGTAGTTGAAAGCATATGGAGAAAATTCGGAGAAACTGGCCACCGATCGGATTAAAATGCTTTTTATTTAACAATACGGAAGATATCATAACAGCAAGGATCCAATCCAATGAGATGTGTGGAGTCAGTAAATCAGTGGTGTAAGCGTGCATGAGTGGAACATGGTGTAGCGCAGGGTGTGTGGATGTAAAGAATAATCACACATAACGGAGGCATGGGGCACAGGCTAGAGCTGAAGAAGACAGCAGTCCTCTCTCCTCTGGATCTCATCACACACTGATCATGGGCTGGGGTTTTATAGACTCCTGGAGGCACCGGGCCCAGGTGCTCTCCAATGAGCCAATTAGCAGGTATGTAGACTGCCTCACCCCGTTCACCTAGGAAGAACAGTATGGGCAGAACAGGCGATCCTATAACTCTCCATGTAAGGGAGTGAGCATGGGCATCACAAGATGTACGGGTTGTACATGTAGAAATGTAAAAAAACAGGAACAAGTAGTGCCATTTGTGACATACGAGCGTCATGTGAACCACGGCTACATGAGGATGGAGACTCCACCAGATGCTTGAGTGCTCTTATCAATTTACTAACAACAACGCTGTGTGTGTGCGTGTGTGTGTGTGTGTGTGTGTGTGTGTGTGTGTGCGTGTGTGTGTGTGTGTGTGTGTGTGTGTGTGTGTGTGTGTGTGTGTGTGTGTGTGTGTGCGTGCAAGGAGTATGTGTGAAAGAAACAGAAAGAAAAGAAAGAAAGAAAGTGAGGCAGAATAATAAATGTGTGTGTGTGCGTGCATGGTTGTGTGTTTTACAGCAGTGGTTCTCAACCAGTGGTCCAGGGACCACCAGTGGTCCTTGAGGGGGTTCCAGGTGGTATATAGATCTTTAACTCTTGAGAGAGTAAAATGAAACCAAATGGACCCTTACGGGTCCATTTGGTTTCATTGTACTCTCTCAAGAGTTAAACTATTGTTAAATATCAGCATTACTTAATTAAAGAATTGTTATTTTGATCAACGTTTGATTGTTATCTCTCCCATTGGTACCAACATCAATACAGCATGGATGGAATTGTGGACAAAATCTTAGTCTTAAGATCTAAGTCTTTGGTCTGAGAATCTAAATCTCATCAAACGGTGGTTCCGTGGCTCAAATGCCGAATGAAAAATGGACCTTGATATGAAAAGGGTTGAAAACCACTGTTTTACAGGGATTCAGACAGTAGAGAGAGAGAGGATAGGACAGGACAGGACAGTGTTGAGCGTATTCAGCGAGTGGTGTGTGTCTGTGTCTCATTGGAACAGACTGTGGAGACTGAGAGCCTTTGTTAGTAAATCTGATTCATTTGTGGAAAACCAGGACCTCCACAAACAATCAATCCTACTGGAGTGAGAGTGAGAGAGCGATGTAGAGAGAGAGAGAGAGAGAGATATAGAGACAGAGAGAGAGACAGACAGAGAGAGAGACAGACAGAGAGAGAGACAGAGAGAGAGCAGACAGATCAGGGCTACCTTGAGATAGTGGATATTTAACTGGCAGGCCTAGAAAGAGAGAGAGAAGAAAGAACTTGTCCGTTAGTCAAGTGGTCGACCGAGTGTGTTCCTTAGAAAAGAGGTTGTGTAGTTATAGGAACAACGTCAGTGTCATGCTCCTATTGTGGAATTAAAATGTTGATCCAGCACCCAGCCTAGCAGGATATAGAAACCTCTTATCTCCATATTCTAACTTGAATGTTATTTTTCCCCCCCCCGTAAATTAACGCCCTACTTGATCATACTACAGCGTCACACAAAAGCAACAAAATTAGCAGATCTACAAGCTTGAAACGCGGCGCGTTTCGAGCACTTTCGAACACTTTTTTCCACTTTTCTTTATGTGCGTGCGTGTTGGTAATGTACATTAGGCGCACCGGGTGCTTGGCATCATTGAGCCGTCATGTCAGTGTAGCAGTAGACACAAAACAAAACCACAATTCCCATGATCCTCCTGTCCTCCTCACCTCAAACTTATGCCGCAGTTCCAGGTTGATGTCGTCCTCTTCAGGGATGGGAACGTTGTAGTACTCCCCTTCCTCCTGGTTCAACAACTTGTACCTGGTAGACAGACAGACAGACAGACAGACAGACAGACAGACAGACAGAGACAGTTCAGTGGAGTGATGTGCAACAGTTTACCAAGTAACACTATACACAATTCAAAGTAGTACGCAGTGGTGGAAAGTAACTAAGTACATTACTATATATCTATATAAGTCAGGCTTAAGTCTAACCTTAACCCCTGAACCCAAACTATATAAGTATATAAGTCAGGCTTAAGTCTAACCTTAACTCCTGAACCCAAACTATATAAGTCAGGCTTAAGTCTAACCTTAACTCCTAAACCCAAACTATATAAGTATATAAATCAGGCTTAAGTCTAGCATTAACCCCTAAACCCAAATTATATAAGTATATAAGTCAGGCTTAAGTCTAACCTCAACTCCTAAACCCAAATGATATAAGTATATAAGTCAGGCCAGACAGCAACGATATCTAATGATCCATTCATTAATATGAGGTTTTGTATAGTATTGTATATTTGTCTGTCATTTAAATGTTTTGATGAATTGAGTACAAAGGACCCCAATGGAAACAAGCCATAGGCTTTCTTGGGTTTAAAATCCTCTTAACAGACCTTGTATTGAACTGTACTTCCCTGCGCTTGTCTCTGCAAACTGTTAATAAAGTATTCAATCAATCAACCAGGCTTAAGTCTAACCTTAATTCTGAATATACATTTTCCTAAGTTTAAGCCTAACTCTAACGACCAGGAAAATAGTCCTCACAATGTCTATGTCTCAAATTCTACTATACTTTTAGTGGGGACATTTGGCACTCACAAGTAGAGTAATGCACGCAAGCATGCTCAAACGCACGCACACGCGCACGCACGCACACACAGCATCACTTAAATGTACCAGCACATTGCCAACCATCTTTATGCCAACGCACATATTAACCTGTCCTCACAGCAGCAGTGAATTGCATGTGGTTCATTTCAAGGTGGCAGCAGGTATGCTAACATGGACGCGGAACAGAGAGACAGAAGGTATGCTAACATGGCGGCGGAACAGAGAGACTTTTAACTTCTGCATGAGTGTGTTTGTTTATCATTGTGAAACAGAGCAGACAGCCATGTGTGTGACAGAGAGAAGTGTTGAGGCAATATGCTGCCAGGGGCCAGAAGACTAGTTTCATGCCAATAGACCACGTTTGTCAATGGATATGGAGACTGTTTTGAAGTAGAGCCAGACCCATATTGCTTTGGCTGATATATGGGCCATTGTTTGACTTTTTTTACGACATCGGCGTCCACAATTCTGAAGCTGATGTGTCCCAACTTTTCACCACTTTTCCTATTTTGGACACGTCATTATAGCAGAAATCTTTCAAAAGTAAAATGAAAGTGTTACGTCTGACTGTGGGTTTTATAAACTAGATTTCCAGGCCGCTACGCAGCCGTCAAATCCAGTCCTATATTGCGCTGATCAGGGTAATGGTCACCGAGTTTCTGGCTTCTAGGGGTCCCTGGAACGAAATATATTGGCGGCTTAATGCATATCATTTTGGGGGTCCTTGACATGAAAAAAAAGTTTGAGAACCACTGATATTATAGAAACATACGTTTTTTTTTTTTTTTAAACTGTTAGGATTTAGAAGACTAGAAATATATATACGTATATTCAAAGATTTGCCCTCGGTGCTACACTATGAGCTTGTATGCCTGCTATTTTTGAATAGCCCAAAGACATCTAAAATGACACAGATGCGTTCCCGGATTGAATGGGTCAATATAGAATAAAATATGAATTAAGAGCATGTGACTAAATAACATTGGATCCATTGGAACACAGAAAATCAAGGGTTTTGGACATTGGATGTTTCCACCCAACAAGCAGACGTTTATAGGACGAGCTAGCGGACTGACTGACCATCCACAGAGGGGGGCCTATAGCCTAGTGAACTGACTGACCATCCACAGTGGGGGGCCTTGAGGAGCTCCGACACCCCGAAGGACATGGAGCCCATGAAGTCGTTCCGGGTGGTCCGGTCCCAGTCCCAGATCTCGATGGACAGACGGCGGTCCTTATCCGACGCCTTCAGCTTACTGTGGACACGCACACGCACACGTGCACACACACACACACACACACACACACACACACACACACACACACACTCACACTCACACTCACACTCACACACACACACACACACACACACACACACACACACACACACACACACACACACACACACACTTCACTAAACCGCATGAACCATAGCATCCTAATTCCAGTTGTAGAAGAAGTAATCACAATTGAATAAAAGTATCAATACTGCAATGTAGAAATACTCTGTTACAAGTTAGAGTCCTGTATTCAAATGTACTTGAGTAAAAGTACAAAAGTATTGGCATCACAATCAACTTACAGTACCAAAAGTTGAAGTATTAATTGTGCAAAATGTCACCATTTCACAAGTATGAAGTAGATCTACAAGCTCACAATGCGTTGCATCGCGATGCATAGATCTCTCATTTCTAAATAGTCAAAATATATACGGCTCAAGAGGTTCATGTATGTTTTGTGGTGATCAACAAAATCGAAGTAATTTCATATAATTGTAGTGGAGTAAAAAGTCAATATTTTCCTCTGAGATGTAGTGGAATAGAAGTAAAAGTGTTGAAAAGTATTTAAAATGCTCAAGTAAAGTAAAATACCTCAAATTTTTACTTAAGTACGGTTGAGTGCATGTACTTTACGTTACTTTGCACACGGGCCTATTCTTATATGACTACCACACAGACATTATCTTGGTCAGTCGCTCTCATGTTTTGGTTTACTTTTTCTGACCACAATGTTAAGAATGTAATTTAGATAGTAAACTACACACACACACACACACACACACACACACACACACACACACACACACACACACACACACACACACACACACACACACACACACACACACACACACACACACTCAGTCACACACACTCACAAAGTGAAGGACTCGTTCCAGGTGGGGTTGAGGGAGGAGCGGATGGTCCTGGTTTTCTGTTTGGTCTCGTTCTTGGGGTCCGGGATGAGCTTGAGTTTCACGTAAGGGTCCGATAAACCGTTGGGGTCCATCGGAATGAGGTTTCTGGCTTCACCAACTGGAGAGAGAGAGAGAAGGTGAGGGGGAAAAGATGCAGTATAAGTCAGTCCTAGACACTTTGGAATACACTGTGATCAGTGTTGATTTTGACAGCAAATTTTGATTTTTTTTTTTAATACAATTCCATTTAGTTTTAGTCATATTTTAGTCATGTGAAATGTTATAGTTTTTGTCTAGTTTTAGTCGATTAAATATAAGTTTTTAGTCGACTAAATCTACAGTTGATTTAGTCGACTAAAATGTGTGTTGGCGGTGCCTTGATGGCGTCGTAATGGCTGATTTTACACTTGGCTGCATGCTGAAAATAGCCAATCTACAAGCCCACAACGCGTCGCAGCGCGACACGTTGTGAGCTTGTAGATCTGCTATTTTCAGAGCGCAACACCCGAGCGCAACCAAACATAAAATGACTCGTCTTTTAGTTCTACTGGATCTCTTCTCCACTAGATCCCTCACTAACATGTTAGTCTAGTTTCTATTTGTTGACAAAATTGTCAATATATTTAGTTTTAGTCATCATAGCTTAGTTTTTATTTTGTTTTTATTTCATTTTCGTCAGTGAAAAAAGGTAGTCGCCGAACATTTTTCGTCATACTGTAGTTTTAGTCGACAAAATCAACACTGCCGTGGCTGCTGTGGTTCGGATTAGCAGTGATTCTCAACCTGTGGGCCTGGGGCCTACTAGTGGGTTGTGAGGTGTCCCCAAATAATTGGCTACAGTAAAGTGAAACCAATCAGCATAGAGACTGCAGGAGTGAATTGAGCCGACAGACCACATGAAGATCTCTAAACATATATTGTTACAGAGCGGGTTAGGGTGCATAACGCATGGGCTCTAATACCAGTCGCCGCCATAGCAACCTTAAACACTGTTGTAACCAAGGCAACCAGTCCATCATCATGTTGTAGCTAATATTGTGATAAACGAGAGAGAGAGAGAGAGAGAGAGAGAGAGAGAGAGAGAGAGAGAGAGAGAGAGAGAGAGAGAGAGAGAGAGAGAGAGAGAGAGAGAGACAGCTGCTACAAGGACACTCTGCTAAGTCCTGACGTCACAGTTATTTTTTATATTGGAATCCACCATAGGCAAATCTTAGATTGCGTCATATAAGAACTGTGTTCCAGAAATAAACAAACCACCATTGTGTCAGGTCTATATGTGACTTGGTGTAGTTTATAATGTTGAGTTACATTTGATAACGTGTTTGGAGAAAAACATAATTACTCTTTGGATAGTTTGTACTTTTCCACCGTCAATTGATGCTTCGTATCCATGCAGTATGAGTAAAATTGCCCGGATCTTTAATGCTTTTTTCCCCCATGCTGAATGAATGAAGTGTATATGTTACAGGGAAATCCAGTGAAATTGAAAAAGGAGCGCTCGTTTTCACCCCCCCTCGCTTCCCCCTTTGTTATCGATTCACTTTGATTGCGACTGGTGACGTTAATCTGTCTATGTAATCAACACACCTGTTTCTAGGCAATTCTGTAGAACCAACACTAGAAGGCAATGCAAGGCACACTAAATCCCCCCCACACACACGCATGCACGCATGCACGCATGCACACTAATTAGAGTGTTGTGGATAGTAACCCATGAAAAGATCTATTCTCCCCCTATCGGTTTACAACTCGGACGGCGCTGAGTCGACTAGCAGACCATCGGCCGGTCGGCGCGGGCACTCGCACAGTGGCGTCAGTTCAGCAAAAGCTATGGTATGGCAGCATGCCATCGCGCGCGCGCGAAATTTTTGTGCGGTTCTGGGCGGGTTGGGTTAGTTTTTTTCCAGTTTCTGGTTACTTTATTTCGGTTTTAGGGTTAGGATTCGGGTTAGGTTAGGGTTATGTTATTTAATTCTTATTTTTGCCTGATTTTCCCGATTTATTATCAAAAAAGTACTTATTTTTTTTTTCTTCCCTGGAGCCAGGGTATGGCAGCTGCAATAGCCTGCCATACCCAATTGACGCCCCTGCACTCGCACCTGGAGGCGCACGGGCGCACCTCCTCGGCCTCAAGGTCTGCTGAGTCGGCGCGCCTCCGTCATGGACAATAACTATTATCACCGTCTCGCGAGTTAAAAATACAGCGTTACTCTGCTCAGTTTGGCTAACCGCTTCATTATCCAACCTGCCATAGAATATTTCTCTCATATTATCCAGTTTATTTTCAGCGCTCCTCCGCCTCGCGCCGAAGCCCCGTGCCTAAAAACGAGCATACCTTTCCAATTTCCCAACGAATGCCAATTTCCCTGTAACATATATATATATTCCTCCTGGGGGGTCCCGAGGCGTGACAAGGCCAGTGTGGAGATATAATCCCCCCCCCCATCTGGTCCTTGATCTGCCAGGGGGGGATTTAACTCTGAGAGTGTACAAATGGAACACAAATGGAACACATCCACTGTACATAAATGAAAACCCATGGTTTGTCGGTGCTTTTTCAGTGGCTCAGGCGCCCCGCACTCTGCATAATTACAGTAAAAAAGTACTCAGACACAGAGAGGAAAGTAGGCTAGCCGCCGCGCTACGCCCGTCCCAGAGACTCGTTAACAAGATGTTTCACAGTCGCTGTGAACCTTCCAGCACAGAAGGGCATTTACACTGAGTGTCTGTTATGAAGAAACTAAATCTAATTATGCACAATGAAACAAGGTAAAAACACACACGCACGCACCCACCCACCCACCCACACACACACACACACACACACACACACACACACACACACACACACACACACACACACACACACACACACACACACACACACACACACACACACACACACACACACACACACACAAATCCAATTATCAAGAGAGTGATAATTACATAATATGTGAGCCAGCAGAGAGAGAGTGTGTGTGTGTGTGTGTGTGTGTGTGTGTGTGTGTGTGTGTGTGTGTGTGTGTGTGTGTGTGTGTGTGTGTGTGTGTGTGTGTGTGTGTGTGTGTGTGTGTGTTGCTGGTTTTACAGATTTGGTCAAATTCTACTGTACACTCTTTGGCACTTCCATACAATGTCCAATAGATGGCAGTGTTGGTCTTTGTTTAAAAATGTAAAGTGTATATTTGTCATTCTTCTTCTGTAGTGTGTGTGCTGTGATGGATGTGTGGATGTCTGTGGATACTCTGCAGGTGTTATGTCTCATGTGAGACACACTGCATCTGCAACTGAGACAATGGCATCATATTTATATTATAAGAAATACATTTACCTTACACCTGTTACAAGTAAAATGCCTGTGTTCAAAATGTTACTAAAAGTACACAAGTATTGGCATCAACATATACTTAAAGTACCAAAAGCAAAAGTACTACAATGTTTGGAAATAGCCGATCTACAAGCTCACAACGCGTCGCGATGCGACGCGTTGTGAGCTTGTAGATCGGCTATTTTCAAATAGCCTATGTATAAAATAGGGCTGAAGTGGTTAATGTATGTTTTATAATATAATAATGTATATCTGCAAAGTAACTAGTAACTCAGGTTTTCAAAGAATTGTAGTGGAGTAAAAGTACAATATTTGCTTCTGAGATGTAGTGGAGTAGAAGTAAAAGTATTTCATATTTGAAATACTGCGGTAAAGTAAAAACACCTCAAAATTGTACTTAAGTACAGTATACTTGAGTAAATGTACTTAGTTACTTTACGACACTGGATTCTGGTTGCAGATGGAGAATTCTAATAAACTGTACATTCTTATTACCTGAGGTATTAGTGCTAATGATGCACATATTAGTTCAAACTACTTAGATGTATTCTTCCTATTTAACATATTTCCAACTTGTTGTCCCTCAGAAAAACACAGATTTCATCATCAACACAAAATGTTTTTTCATCTTCACATTCAAACATAAATATTATAAAATAAAATGTTGTCTGAAACTGATGTAAGGTTTTGACGTCGGTTCGATACGGATATTGCATTTTTAAGGGGCGATATTGCAGATATACCGATATGATGACCGATTATTAATCGTGCACTCCTAATCTGTAAGTGCATGTGCACTAATATTAAAACCACAAAGGTTAGATACACTACAACTCCCCTTCACCCACACGCACGCAAACACACGCACACGTCGTGTAAAACCTTCACTCTCCTGACTATGGCAAGGCATCAGTCATCGTCATGGTGATGATGACATCACCACATCAAAGCAAGTTCAACTGGGCTGTTGAAATACTAATGAGATTCTGTCACACACACACACACACACACACACACACACACACACACACACACACACACACACACACACACACACACACACACACACACACACACACACACACACAGAATGTAAGTTCATCAGTGGCCATCTCATCAAGTCGTTGCTTGGATACAACGAGAGCCTGTGTTTTACACTTTCCTAGCTCGTGAGATAAAACGCGCGCATGCACGTGCGTGCGTGCGTGTGTATGCACGTGTGCGTGCACGTGTGTGTGCGTGTCTGTGCCTGTGCCTGTGCTATATTTAAAAGGTAAACAAGCAGTGTGCAAACATCAAAAAAAAAGCAGAAGCATGGCTGCAGGGTGGCTGGCTTGTCATGTCTGACACAGTCTCTGCCCCCCAGTCAGTCCCCTGTCATTGCAATAAGTGTGCATTACAGTGGTGGAAAGTAGCTTAGTACATTTACTTAAGTACTGTACTTAAGTACAATTTTGAGGTACTTTTACTTTGGAGTATTTCCAATTGTTTATACTTTTACTTCTACTCCACTACATCTAAGAGTCAAATATTATATTTTTACTCCACTACAATTATTTGAAAACTTTAGTTACTAGTTACTTTGTAGATTTATATTACAAAACGGGTTACATATTAGAAAAAAAGGGTTGAAGTGACGCGCTGTGAGCTTGTATATCTGCTATTTTTGAGAACCACTGCTCTAAATCCTAAGAGTTGTCTGAAAAATGTATGTTGCTATAGCCTACTATATGTTATAGCTCAAATCTAATATGACACAGATGCTTTACATAATAATGATTATAATAATGTTAATAAAACAAAATAATCACACATTATGAACTGCTCTCTCGTCTTTTTTTTATTTCTTTAACCCAAAATAACGATCAAAGTTTCGTCCAGCGTACACAGGGCTTCATCGGGTTCTTCCTCGTTAGTTGAGCTTGTTGATTGGTTAATTCCGACGCACAACTAGTATAGCGTACAGAAGTCCTGACGCCACTCATCCCCTGGTTCGTAAGGTAATGTCTCTATGGAGAATAACATTGGGTCATCTTAGAATCGTCTCATATAAGAACTGTGGTCCAAAAATAAACAAACTGTCTCTGCGATATTGTCAGGGAGGAGGTTCTGTATCGTTTATGATAGTCAGTCACTTATATTTGATACAGTCTGTTTCTGGTGAAAATGTAACTAATTCGGCGGAAGTAACATTAGCGTTTTCTCACCGTCAGTTGATGCTTCAGTTCATATCCATAAGAGTCAAACCACCGGGATCATTTGTTTATTTTTGGAACACAGTTCTTATTTGACGTGATATTAAATATGTCTATGGGTATTCAGAACGGGGGTGGAAAAACGCGAACCCGGTAGGATGTGTAAATTACATCAGACTTCGGTGCTCTATACGAATCAGTTATAACTCCAACCCTAACCTATAACCTCTAAATGCCGAATGTCTTTTCTAACCATAGAAACATCCATTCATCTTGTCAGGACCAGGAAAATGGCTCCTCACAATGTGTATTTCTCACATTCTGTACGTGTGTGTGGGGAAATGTGGTGTACGCGCGCACGCACACACACACACACACACACACACACACACACACACACACACACACACACACACACACACACACCACAGTACATCCTCAAAGGTCAGAGCTGTCTATCACTACGACAACAACACAGCCCTGAGCTCTGAGGATGCTTACACAAGATGTCTGTCTGTCTGTCTGTCTGTCTGTCTGTGTACGTGTGCCCGTGTACATGTACGTGTACGCGTGCGTGTGTGTGTGTGTGTGTGTGTGTGCGCGCGCGCGTGCACGTGCGTGCGTATGTTTGTGTGTGTCCTATAATACATATTTGATCCAAATGTAAACAGAAGAAATACATAACACTGCCCAGTCTGAGTATTGACTTTGTTGGGGTGCCAGGTCCTAGAGATCTGTCAGGATCGTTCACAGCCTCCAGAGATATTAAGGCCTTTAACCCCATGCACCCATAGAATGAAAAAAAAACATCAGAGACACAGTTGGCAGAATAAATAGATACATATTCCATGATTTCCTGCTTCACTGCTACGCTGGGAGTCAAATGGTGACTCATATGTTAGTGAAGAGCGCCATCTAGCGTAAGAAACTGAAAACACACACCATGCGTCAAAACATGTCATTGGCGATTAGGTGGACAAAAAAATACTACATATTTTTACTTTTACTAAAAGTATCAATACTGCAATGTAGAAAGCTCGAGCTCAAGCTCACAACGCGACACGTTGTGAGCTTGTAGTGGTCTACACCAAATCTTGTTGCCGAAAATACAGTAGCTGATCTGCAAGCTCTGCAACGCATTGTGGTCAGCCATCTGCATGAAATGTTCCCAGTGTAGAGACACAGAGGGTTCATGTGGTTAATATAATGAATTTCATCATGTGAGCTGAACACTAACCTAACCTACCTAACCTAACCTAGGTTAGGTCCTAACCTAACCTACCCCCCTACCCCCCCCCCCTCTCTCCTTCTCCTTTTGTACATATTTCTCCCCCTTCATACCAGTAACCTGTAAACTGATTGTATGACATTCTATAGTAGTTGTGTATATCTGTCTGTCTCTTATATGTCATCATGATTTGTGTGCATGGGGAACTCATTTGAAACAAGCTCTGTGCTTTTATGAGTCTTCCAGTTTAGTAGACCTTGTATTGTGAATTTGTACTTCCATGTACTGTTGTTCTCATGTCTTACTAAATAAAGTACATCAATCAATCAATCAAACACAGTTCAGAGATCTGAGGCATCGTGGAGCTTCATGGGATTCAAGGTCACGGTGCCAGAGGCTCTGGGACTCTGTCCAGATACTGTATGTGCACATATTACTGTGATTAATGACCACTGGGCTGTGTGTGGGAAGTTACTGTGGGGGTTTGGCTGGACCTCAACATCGGGGCAACAGCCTGGCTTACTGGCTGGCTGGCTGACTGACTGACTGACTGCTGACTGTGAGGTTCAATTCATAAAGGTCTCACAGGTAGTTTGTGGTATTACCTGTGTAGGCCCTATAAAGAGAAGAATGCATTCGCCATCTGTTTTGAATAAGGGGTGTCATGTTTTGCAATGAATTAAGCTTACCTAGACTATTTCTGTTATTAAGGTTTTGTGATTTCTCTCAGACTGTGCAGGGCAGAGGCGTCTAATCTCTGAGGGTAACCGCATACCCTCGGATTAAAACCATTTCTTAATTCCATTTAAAGATGTGTTTACACTATAATTTATAACTAAGGGATAGATGCTAAAAAGCTACAGTCTTGGGACCCAGTTAGCATATCCACAGTTCTGATGTTCACACCTCCGATTTGGAAGACAATTAGCTCCCTGTTGATGGTCCAATTGCTAATGGCTCTTGGTATCAATGTGTCTTCATTAATATTCTCATTAACTCAACAATGAGATCTCCCCCTCAACTCTGTGGTTGATGTAGGTGATCAACTCCATTGTTTAGGTTAGTAATAATATGTGAATAGTTTCAGTTCTGTTGGGCAGTTTAGAAGTTTAACCCCCCTGGATATTTTGTGCTAAGTCTTGCAATCCATTGTTTTTTTCTGACTGACTGACTGACTGACTGTGTCATTGTCTGATGAAGTCCAGACTTCAGTCTTTGACTGGTGAACAACAAATTCACCTGTTGCAGATACATTGTTAAAAAAGGGCTAGGCTATGGAATGTAGTCTATCCTATATCAATGTGTCTGAAATGTGGGTACGTGGCACGTGCACCCCAAGGGGTACGCAGAGCGAAAACGTGAGAGAGAGTGAAAAATGAAAGGAATAAAATCAAATAATTGTAGCCGTATTTGTTATGATAAAACATTGATACTCAGTGGCAAAAAAATGTCAGCCCTTGCACAGGAAACCTGCATGGTTCAAATCCGTGGTAGGAGAGGAGAGATACATAGTGCAGCTTTAACATATTAGTATTGTTTTTTTCATTTTTATGTTGTGCAGAATTCTACCTATAATGACATGCCCCAAAATAGCGAGGCCATGCAGGGCTACAGTGTTTAATGGACACAGTGTGAAAGCTTTAATAATAATAACTAGGTTATGAAATGACTCAGTAAATATGAACAGATTGTCTGCAACAGGAGGTCAGGTGACCTCTGTGGTTAGAAGCTGCTGTAATGGAGAATAAATGGAACCCTCACCTATTAAAACACATATTCAGAACAACCAAAATAAAGCATGTGTGTGTGTGTGTGTGTGTGTGTGTGTAGGGGGGGGGGGGGTGAATGAGAGCAATGGAACGGGAGAGAGAAAGACAGATAAAGAGAGACAGAGACAGAGACAGACAGACAGACAGAAAGAGGGAGAGAGAGGGGAAGACAGACAGACAGACAGACAGAGAGAAGAGAGAGAGAGAGAGAGAGAGAGAGAGAGAGAGAGAGAGAGAGAGAGAGAGAGAGAGAGAGAGAGAGAGAGAGAGAGAGAGAGAGACAGAGACAGAGACAGAGACAGAGACAGAGAGACAGAGAGACAGAGAGAGACAGAGAGAGACAGAGAGACAGAGAGGTAAAGAGCATGATAGCAGAGCATTGACAGATAAGGAGGCTGGTCCAGGTTCATCCCTCTCTCAGCTCCTGTCCACTTAAACATGCTAATGTGAACAGACAACGAGGCCGGTTACCATAACAACACCGTGTCAACACAAACACAGGTTACCGTGTCAACACCGTGTCAACAAACACAAACACCATTCAGCTCAATGTTCATACAGTATATCTGCTACATCTACAGCTGTTAGCTTCCTTCCTGTGGACCATGTGTGTCAGTAAGGTAGGGCAATTGTCACACTCTGACTTAGTGAGGATAGTGTTTGCCGAAAGGCATAGTTTGAAACCACTGGTAAAATAGGAAAACTGCCAAAAATCGCCAGACCGAACCCTCGATGTTGCAGAATGGAAGTGGATTTTATTCACCTTCTTACATCTCAGGAAAATCATGAACAACTAGAAAAAGTGCTCCTCGGAGCACAAGTCTCCGCCAGGTCAGCTAGGTTATTATGGCCTCCTGGTGGCGCTATAATAGGCCAATGTGAAAAGGGTGCCATTTCTTCTTAGGCCTTGCACGGCAATCGGACACTGCATTCATGAGTTGAGGCATTTTGTTCCAAAAATGTGGTTTGCTAAATTAGACCAGCTGGTGGCGCTATAACAGGCCAATGTGAAAAGGGTGGCATTTCTTCCTCGGCCTAGTGGGAATGTGTGTGCAAAATTACACAGAAATCGCACACTGCGTTCATGATTTGAGGAATTTTGTTCAAAACGGACCTATCCTGCAAACTTTAGAAGCCAATGTTAGCCAAGTAGGATAGAATATGAAGTATCGGACACATCCATCGTGATCATGACTATAGAGAGACTGTGTACCGATTTGCGTGATTTTTGAACAGAATCTGAAGGAGTAAGAGCAAAAAATGTGTTTTTCAAAACTCAGCCTCCTGGTGGCGCTCTAAAAGGCATATGTGAAAAATGCACGGCAAAGGTTTTTCCTTGGCCTCTAAGGAGTGTGCATGCAAAGTTGCACGCAGATCGGTGCAGTTATAGCTAAAAACGTGAAGCGGCCTTTTATAGCGCCACCATGAGGCTGATTTGAAAGTTTTCAAGTAACATTTCTTCCTGGGCCAAGTGGGAATGTATGTGGAAAATTGCACGGAAAGTGCATGCTGCGTTCATGATTTGAGGCATTTTGTTCAAAATGAACCAATCCTGCTAACTTTGGAAGCCAATCTTAGCCAATCAGGATAGAATATGGAAAATCGGACAGATCCGTGTTGATCACATGGCTATAGAGATACTTTGTACCGATTTGTGTGTTATTTGGAGAAAATCTGTAGGAGTAACATTAAAAAATGTGTTTTGCAAAAGTCGGCCTCATGGTGGCGCTATGACAGGCTGATCTGAAAAAATGTGGGGCAGAGGTTCTGCTGTGGCATCCAGGGAGTGTGTGTGCAGTTTCACAGCGACCGGGCCAACGGTGGCAGAGATTAGCTGGTCGCAGACAGAAGGACGGACACACACACACACACACACACACACGGACGGACGGACGGAGGGTAAAACATACTCTCTCGCCATGCCTATTGGCCTGGCGGAGACAAAAATAATGACGCACAGCAAACTCTATATACACACTGGACAGATTGGCCCTGGGTCTACTCCTTAACAGACCTTCACTGACTGCCAAGCAGTGGCAGGTCCCCCTACTTATATAGGCTAGGCCATTGGACCGTACCAAAACCTGAATTGAATCCTCAATTTAACCAGTTAATTGTAATGTCCAGAGATATTACAATTCATTTCCACACTATAAAGTGTCACATATTACTCAAAGAATTACCCACATAATCATGATTAATATTAGAGTACCCATCTTCCCACTTTACCAATTTTAAACCAACCCACAGTTGGTATAGTTCAGCATGGGTGGAATGAGCATGCCTGATTGCATGCTCCCTGCACTGGAGTCATTGCAATCAAACAATGAACCATCAAACAATATATCAATACAATCAAACAAATATCATTCTCTGCAACTTAAACAATACAGAATAATTCAATAACACAGGAATTTACTGAAGTCTGTTATATGTATCATCAGTGGCAGGGTGAACTGCCACAGCAATATATCACATTCACCCAAACATTATCTTGGAAATCTTGTCCAAAATGAATTAAGTTAATAGCCCAGTTAGACTCTTCACATACTAGAGTATGTGTGACATAAATGTCAGAGCAGAGTAAAAGTACAAAAGTATTGGTATCAAAATGTACTTAAGGTATCAAAGGTAGAAAGTACTCATTATGCAGAATGTCCCATTTCACAAGTTTTCAAATGTATAAAAAACGTTTGAAAATAGCAGATCTACAAGCTCACAATGCCTCGAGATCGGCTATTTTCAAATGGCCGGAATAATATAGGGCTGAAGTGGTTAATGTACAGTATGTGTAGTAATACAAATCTAAATGTACAAAGTAACGAGTAACTAAAGTTTTCAAATAATTGTACTGTAGTGGAGTAAAAGTACAATATTTGCCTCTGTGATGTAGTGGGGTAGACGGAAAGGTATTGAAAATTGGAAATAGTCCAGAAAAGTAAAAGTACCTCCAAATTGTAATTAAGTACAGTACTTGAGTAAATGTACTCAGTTACTTTACACCACCGACAAGTACATCCCCTGGACATAACGGTAGTATGTCACAGGGACTTTACCCTCCTATGCAACCCTTGAAGCTGAGTGCCAAGCAGGGAGGCATCGGGTCCCATTGTTATAGTCTTTGGAATGACCCGGCCGGGGATCAGAACCCACAACCTCAAAGTCCTCAAGGCGGACATTCTAACCACGAGGCCAGTTCTACTATGGTTACATGACACACACACACACACACACACACACACACACACACACACACACACACACACACACACACACACACACACACACACACACACACACACACACACACACACACACACACACACACACACACACACACACACACACACATTGAGGCAGTATAGAGACTTGGTTCCATTAATGTCTTTTCAATACTGCAATATAAAAATACTATACTATACAAGTAAAAGTGCAGAATTCAAAATGTATTTGAGTAAAAGCACAGAAGTATTGGCATCAAAATGTACTTAAAGTACCAAAAGTAAAAGTACAAAAATGTTTGAAAATAGCCGATCTACAAGCTCACAACGCGTTGCGATGCGACGCGTTGTGAGCTTGTAGATCTGCTATTTTCAAATAGCCTACCTATGTATAGAATAGGGCTTATGGTTAATGTATGCATCATAATATCATCATTTATATCTGAAAAGTAACTAAAGTTTCCAAATAATAGTAGTGGAGTAAAAGTACGATATTTGTAGAAGTAAAAGTATAGGAAATTGGAAATACTCAAGTAAAGTACAAATATCTCAAAATTGTACTTAAGTACAGTACTTAAGTAAATGTACTTAGTTACTTTACACCACTGTCTGTAAGTAGCTTTTTCATCAGATGTACTGGATGAAAAGAAAATAAAAAAAACATGTTTTCTCATCAATCTTTCTCATAAAAGTTAATTCTGATCTGATCAGCACCAATTTAACCCGTTAAGACAGGGAACGCATCCGTGCAGGGCCGGATCTACCATATGGGCACTTTGGGCACGTGCCCAGGGGCACCTGGGCATCAGGGGGCACAAATAACGTTTTTCATTTATTTTTAATATTTTTTTGGAGAAAATGGAAAAAATTAAATACAATAAAAAGATTAAATAAAATAAATGAAAAAAAGTAATCGAAAAAACATGCCCCCCTCACGTATTAGGAGGGCAGGGTGAGTCACCAGAACCAAGGACGGGTGTTTTTGATGAATCTAACATGTTAAAAATGGAGTTTGAAGTTATAATGGGTTTGTATAGGAAGGGGGCGTGTCTGATAAAATGAATATCAAATATCTAAATACTGAATCAAGCAACTTAAAAACGGTCTGGGGGGCTCACAAAGGCCTGAGTAGACGATAAAATTACCCAAAGTTTTTTTGAAAGTGAAATATCCCTTTAAAGAACCAAATAAAAGTACTAAAATGTTTGAACAACGTTATGATCCTGTATATCTGCTTTTTTTCAAATAGCCTATGTATAAAATAGGGCTAAAGTGGTTGATTTATGTTTTATAATATAACAATATACATCTGCAAAGTAACACGTTTTCAAATAATTAGTGGAGTAAAAAGGAAAATATTTTCCTCTGAGATGTAGCATTGAAAATTGTAAATACATACCTCAAAACTGTACTTAAGTACAGCACTTGAGTAAATGTACTTAGTTACTATACAGCAGTGATAGGATGACATCATCCAGTACTTATGCGTACATCCTCCATCACAGCCTGAAACCACTTTAACCCTTTAAGACCTGAAGGCAGATTCTACACAATGCCTTCTACACAGTTGTATGAACAACGTATGTTTCTATATCAGTGGTTCTCAATTCTTTTTTTCATATAAAAGCATTTTAAAACAAGCCTCTTTCTTTTATTGCTAAATGAAACAGATAGAACTCAGAGCAAAACTTTATTTAGAATTATTTATTTTATAGACAGTGGAAGAGATTTGCACACATTTTCCACAATTTTCCACAAAAGAATTGCATATCTACAAGCTCACAGCGCGGCACTCGGTGCCGTGCTGTGAGCTTGTATATCTGCTATTTTTGAATAGCCCAAAGAAATCTAAAACTGACACAGAAGCGTTCCCGGTTTGAATGGGTTAAAGTAATGCAAAGACAATCCTAAACCAGGGTCTCAGACAAGGGAATCTCTTCACTGGTTCTCCCTGGGTTAGTGGAAGTGTTGGTCTGAGGCAGCTCTTCAGTGGCTCTCCCTGGGTTAGTGGAAGTGTTGGTCTGAGGCAGCTCTTCAGTGGTTCTCCCTGGGTTAGTGGAAGTGTTGGTCTGAGGCAGCTCTTCAGTGGTTCTCCCTGGGTTTGTGGAAGTGTTGGTCTGAGGCAGCTCTTCACTGGTTCCCCCTGGGTCTGTGGAAGTCTGAGGCAGCTCTTCAGTGAAGGCTTCCTCCAGCAACTTTAGGATAGAGCTGCGGAATACAGCCTTGAAATCCTGACCCTTGAACACGTACAGCAGCGGGTTCAGGCAGCTGTTGAGAAGTGCCAGGCCAAAAGTTATGGGATACCCGATGATGAGCACATGCTCCAGTGGTTCACTGTGCACAAGCGTATATACAAAATCAATCAGAGACATGATGTGAAAGGGAGCCCAACACAGGAAAAACGCGGTGATAACAGTTGCAATGAGTTTGCTTTTGAGGGGGCGACCTGATTGGCGATTATTGCTGATGACATTGAGAGGGACCACAAATCCCATGAGGAAGCGAGAGATGATCATGAGCCCAAATGTATTGTAGTGTGCAAAGTTCTTGTTGCACAATATGTGCCGTGTGTCCCTATTGACTAAGTAAGGGAAGCTGAAAAACAAGGCCAGCACCCAGACACCCAGACTCGGACGAGACGCCTTATTGACTCTGCGGTGGTTCTGGGCCCACACCGCACATGCACATCTGGCATACATGCTCATGTAGAAAATGGTACTGTTCATTTTGCACATGAATGTCCCAAAAGGCCAGTCCAGAGCTGTTTGAGTGATGGTCAGGGGCAGGAACGCTGTAACGAGGAAGTCGGCCACAGCGAGGTTGAGGTACCAAACGGTGTTGAGGGTTTTCTTCATTTTGAAGCCCGTCACCCAGATGACCACACCGTTCCCCAACACGCCGAGCACAAAGACCAGGCTGTAGACGACGAGCGACACGATCTTCATAATTGTCCTAAAACAACAAAACAATGAAGGTACATGCTTTGTTTTAACAGGCCATGTATTATTATTATTATTATTATTATTATAGTGAAGATATTTGGTGCCAGGGACCCCCATACATGATTTGTAAAATGTGTCAAATACATTTACACCGCTACTGGTAGATCAGCCATGATAGCTTTAGTCTGTGTCGATACTGAGCTGGTAGAAACTGTTTGACTGAAGCCTCATTTATACTTCAATGCACGCCGGTGTCACAAAAAAAAAAAAAAAGAAAACAACAGACCTACGAGGGCTTGTAAATCAGCTATGCTCGGCGCGAGATATATATATATATATATATATATATATATATATATATATATATATATATATATATATATATATATATATATATATATATATATATATACACACACACACATGTGCATGTAGTGGTGGAAAAGTACTCACATTTTTAACTTAAGTGAAAGTATCAATACTGCGATGTAGAAATACTCTGTTACATGCAAAAGTCCGGAATTAAAAATGTACTTCAAAATGTACTTAAAGTACCAAAAGTAAAAATACTCATTATGCAGAATATCCCATTTCACAAGTGTTAATATTTTGAAAATAGCAGATCTACAGGCTCACAACGCGACACGTTGAGAGCTTGTAGATCTGCTATTTTCAAATAGCCGAAGTGTATATACATGTGGTTCATGCATGGTTTCTAATGAAAATACAAATCCACAAAGTAACTAAAGTTTTCAAATAATTGTAATGGAGTAAAAGTACAATATTTGCCTTGTAGTGGAGTACAAGTAAAAGTACTGAAAATTGGAAATACGCAAGTAAAGTAAAAATATAATTTTCAAGAAATGTCTCAGGAGGATTGAGAACAGTGATTTAGAACAAGTGGTTCTCAAATAAATAGCAGACGTACAAGCCCACAGCGCGGCACAAATCTGCTATTTTGGAAATATTTTAGAAAACAATTGAAAGTGTGTGAAAAATGTTTGAATAATTTTGCAAATTTTTAAAACACAAATCTTCTCTTCTGGGGATCCCTGGCACAACAAAACAAATCAGATGGGGGGATCCGTGGCCAAATACATTCATTTTGGGGGGTCCTTGGCAGGAAAAGAATTGAGAGCTACTGATTTAGAAGGCATTTTGTAGAATCGACCTCAGGCCTTAATGGCTTAAATAACTCTATATTCTAGATCAGGGGTCTTCAACAGGGGGTCCGGGACCCTCAGAGTTACTACAGGGGGTCCGCCAAATCTTTGTGTGATATGATTTTTTTTTTTTACCTCAACCACTTGAACCCTAGCATCCCTTTTCTGAGGAGAACTTTAGCCAAAAATAGCAGATCTACAAGCTCACAACGCCTCGCGCTGCGAGGCGTTGTGAGCTTGTAGATCTGCTATTTTTTTGGGTAAAGAGGTATAGGTGTAGAGGGAAAAAAGAGCAGACCAAGAAAACAATTTTTTTTTAATCTGAAACAATTTTATACAATAAAGAGGGGGTCCCTGCTTCATCTGTCCCTCAGCTAGGGGGTCCTTGGCCTGAAAACATTGAAGACCCCTGTTCTAGAATAGCAATCAATGCATGTCTATATGATAAAGACAATAAAATAATAATAACAATAAATAATAATCAAAATCATAAAGATAGCAATCATATAATAGAGAATACTAATAATACTACTACTACTACTACTACTACTAATAATAATAATAATAATAATAATAATAATAATAATAATAATAATAATAATAATAATAATAATAGCAATCATATCATAAAGCCAATCAAATAAAAGCATAGATACCTGTGTCAAAGTGTTGAAGAGAGGTCAGTCAGAGAAGTGTCTTGTTGTTCAAACTGTGGTCTGTGAACACTGAGGAGCTTCTTAAAATACATGTAGGCGTCATATCATTGGGCAACTTCCTTGCAACATTGGTGGTGCAGCGGTGACAGTGGAAACCACGGATAAAAAAGAGAAGTTCAGAGAAACAGCTTCAGATAAAAAAAGGGGAAACTGGTGGAGGTGTAGAAATTAGAACAACTGGGGGAGGGCGAGACTCATTGAAATGGATGAGACGCAGTGGTGTAAAGTAACTAAGTACATTTACTCAAGCACTGTATTTAAGTACAATTTTGAGGCATTTTTTTTTTTACTTTACTGTATTTCCAATTTCCAATACTTTTACTTTTACTCCACTACATCTCAGAGGCTATACTGAGATGTAGATACTTTGCAAAAGGTAAGGTATGACAAAACAACAAAAGCAGAAGTTAACTGGAAACTCAAAAAGAACCGAGAGAGAGAGAGAAAGAGAGAGAGAGATATGTTTGGACTCTCCTGATCTTGGCTATCCTTGTATCATCTGGCTATGGCTATTTACTTACAGTACACCTAGTCGTGTAAAGTAACTAAGTACTTTAGTATTTACTCAAGTACTGTACTTAAGTACAATTTGGAGGTCATTTTACTTTACTGGAGTATTTTCAATTGTGAGAGAGAGAGTGGGGATGGAGGAAATTGAGGAAAAAACGCACACGCACACACACGCGCGCGCACACACACACACACACACACACACACACACAGTGCTTTGACACAGCGGTTATGAAAGTGTTTGTGGGTTGACCGCATTAATGCTGACTTGCACACACTTGTTATTTTTATTGCTTTGTATTTCTCATTTCGCTCTTTTCTTATATATATCAAGATGTCAATATTAGTTTATATATATATAGAAGGATACATGAGGTTCTGTAGTTTTACCTGAAGTTTTCATTTCATTTAGCCTGAAGTAAGAGTTCCTCCCAGCGGACCTCAGTCTCTGACATACTCCTTTAGACATTTTAAATCTACATTTATATTTACTATGGACTCAAAACGTCTTTCCTGAACAGTTCCATTGACAGCAGCGAGCCTCAGTGCTCCCAGGTTATGAATACGAACAAGAACATTAACAACTTCTTCTTTTCTCACTTCCAATTCCACAAATTAAGCAATTACACACCTTCATGAACCTGAAGTAATGGTGTGTGTGTGTGTGTGTGTGTGTGTGTGTGTGTGTGTGGGGGGGGGGGGGGGGGGGTATAGAGAGAGAGACACGTGGGGGTTCAAGGTTTTTCTTTACTTTACAATGTTTCTTTTCCGTTTTCCCTCAATTTACTCTAGTCATTATGCCAATTCACAGTGGAGGAAAAGTGTTTTACTTGAGTACAAGTATCAATACTGCAATGTAGAAATACTCTACTGTTACAAGTAATTTAAATTCAAGGAATTCAAATAAGTACTTGAATAAAAGTATAACATTATCTGCATCAAAATGTACTTCTAGTACCAAACGTAAATTTCAAGTTTTCAAATGTATACAAATCTTTTGAAAATAGCAGATCTACAAGCTCACAATGCGTCGCATCGCGACGCATTGTGAGCTTGTAGATCGGCTATTTTCAAATGGCCGATATATGGCTGAAGTGGTTACTGTATGTTTTGTAATAATAATACAAATCTACAGAGTAACTAGTAGGCTAACTAAAGTTTTCAAATAATTGTAGTGGAGTAAAAGTACAATATTTAACTCTGGGATGTAGTGGAGTAGAAGTAAACATATCGGAAACTGGAAATACTCAAGTCAAGAACGAATACCTCAAAATTGTACTTAAGTACAGTACTTGAGTACACATACTTAGTTACTTTCCACCACTGCCACTTCCCAATCCCCCTGTGTATTCTAGTCTCTTGTCACGGCTGACTCCAGCGACAAACGAGGGGCGGTAAATAATGAACCCTTTGAAAAAAAAAAAAGGTGTTGGGAGGGACACATCGTTGCGGTGCATTGTGTGTGTATTTACAGTAACACAGCAGAAGGGGGCGCTATATGCCACCGACCTGTGACGTGCAGTCTGTCTCCGCTGACCTCTATCTTGAGGAAGATGCGACCCCTTCGCTCCGTGTGGTCCGTCCCACACAGGCTGGGCACGTTGGCCACGCAGGCGTTGTGCACGTTCATGTCGCAGGCTGGAGAACACACACAGAGAACGGAATGCATGTCATTAAATGGTAAATGGTGCATTTATATAGCGCTTTTTATCCATAGCGCTTTACATAGATTGTGCATTACATTCACACACACATTCACACACACACACACACACACACACACACACACACACACACACACACACACACACACACACACACACACACACACACACACACACACACACACATTTAACATCTTTATTTGCGTTCACATTTTAACTTCTTGAACACAAACAATAGTAGATGGACAAACTTGGAAAAAGCTCAACGACAAGTATTTCAGAATACAGATCACGGGTACAAGAAGCATCGCCTCCTCCATATATGGCGACTGCCAATTATCACAGACATTGAACAGAATTTTGCCAATGCCTTAGCTTTTGGCTTGGGCATTCCTGCATTCTGGCGGCCTCTCACAACTGATTTATGGACATTACCGAGGCTTCCAAATACGAACACAAGCAGTTTACATTTGTAACCAAGCTGCATGATAGCATCCTTAAGACGTTGGTACTTAAGCACCTTTGTAAGGAATGCCTCTTCCAGACTGTGATCAAATGTACACACACACACACACACACACACACACACACACACACACACACACACACACACACACACACACACATTTTAACCATTTATTTATGTCCACATAAAGGATAATACATACAGGGACACAAATATTATAGGTGCAGTAGGGTTACATTCACAAAATCATGGTATACGTTTTCATGATACAATAGGCATGTCACTCAGTACTCTACGGGTATAAGTAACAGCGTCTCCGCCATATATGGCGACTGCCAATTATAGCAGAGATAGCACAATACTTTGCCAGCCTTT
>NC_139948.1:50682985-50715485 GCF_963454915.1 Gymnoscopelus microlampas | reverse complement strand
GGTAAATGTCTTAACCCAACCCCTAAACCTAGCCTTTAAATGTCTAATCCTAGCCCCTAAACCTGACCTCTGAATATCTTAACCCAACCAAGGGCCAAGTCTTGGATATTTACGATGAGGCCAACACGGAAGCTTTTGAATGGCCAGAGTGGCGCTGTTTTACCCTGCGCCGACCTGACGGTGTCAGAAATAATTTATTTTAACGCAAGTGAATGGTTTTTTTTGACAAACTTTAGACTAGATTTTCTTACCGTAATACAAATTTTCATAAATACTATATGCTTCCAGTCGCTAGTTTAAAGTCTCCTTTCAATCATCAGGATATGCGTTTTGCTAAATTATGGTCCCATTTATTTTAAAATTGACGATAAAGTAGGCTATTCTCTAGGAGGGGCGGGATGATTTGATTGACAAGCTACACAACCGATAGCATTCATTCATCATGGGGGGCCATAGCTGAGTGGTTAGTGAGCCCGCCTAGGGCCGCCTGGTTGCCCCAGGTTCGATTCCAGGCCAGGTCAGTGTGACAGGGTCAAAGCAGGGGGGTGAAACCAAATTGTAACATTTTTTATTGATGATGAAAAACCTGTATTACGCACTTAAAAACATCATTCTCTTAACTATATTTCTGCACTGCATGTTTTATGGTTGACAATGTATTTCCCCCCGGTCCCCGAGCCACTTGACATTGGACTCCCCTATAGGCTGTGTGACATTGGCCTTGTGACAGCGGACGGCCAATGTCCCCAGGTCACGCTGGTGGCAGAGCGAATGAGGGCGGAGTAGGGTGTGGCCCACCTTATTCAAAAGTGAGCGCGAGCCACTTGGACAGCAGAGAGACAGGCATACAGGGCAGTGTGGAAGTGACAGCCAGAAGGGACGGTTGTGCACAGGAGGAGCAGACATACCACGGAGCAGAGGTGGGGAATACAGTGATCGCGGCACGTACCAAGCCACCAGCAGCGGACGGTGAGCAGACGGCGCAGTAGCAGCAGAGACGGGGAGGACAGACAGACGAACCAAGGAACGGAGGAGAGGTCCAGTGGCGATAACGTTGCGCGCTTCACACCCTCAAAGCCAGACGTACAGTCTGGCGGGCGAGTAAGTGTCCTTCTATGCAACGTTACCTTTATAAACCCACGGTCCTAAACCTCATATGTGAAATATACCTGAACAGATGAACTGGTTCTAGTTTCTATGATTGCAGGCAATACGCACGAAGACAAGAAGAGACAGTGATTCCTGGCCTAAACCCCCGCTCCAGTTAAACCCCATATAAGGACATTCCCACCTTTTGCATTGAACCGTGATGAGTATATGACATATAGCAATTGAATTGGCACTTGGCACTTTACTGCTTCAGTAATAGTTGGCACTTTAACGCTAAATTCATTATTTATTTGCTATAGTTTGCACAAGCCCTGTCTGTTTTTAGTGTTTGGTGATTGTCTGTATTCCTGTATTTTAGTTAGTTAGTGGGCGCATTAGGAGGTTGAGGTTTTAGAATTAGTGTTATATTTTGTTTATGCTTTTCAATATTTTATGGCTTATAGACGCCACTGTATTAGCTTAATAAAATAGATTACCTTTTTATACAAACCTGTTTCCGTCCAGCTTTCTCCAAGGGATATGTGTTGAAGTGTTGTTCTCATTTAAAAGTATTGTACTTACCTGGGTAAACTCGAACCTGTGAATAGCCTAAGAAAGAGTGTTACAGAGGACCCTACCTCTTAAATAAAAAGGTGGCGTAGTCTTGCAGTACCTAACAAACAGTATTATTCTCACAGTAATTACGCACCCCGCACTTTACCGTGCAACTGATATTTTATTGTTGTGAGTTTAATGTGTATTGTTATTTATTTATTATTGAGACAAAGTAAAGAGTGTCAGCATTCTAAAAAGAAGTGGCAAGTTACATGTGACAACCTGGCCACCGTCACATATTTGGCGTAGCGCGGCAGGACTGGGTAGAGAACAACACAAAATCCCTAAGAGAAACTGTATTGAAATTTTGCTGTTTTGCTGCTTTTTGTTTTGTTTTGTTTGGTTGAATCAAGAAAGTAATGATGATGATGCCAGTGTATCCAGGGGCACCGTGGCTACCTAAGTTTTCGGGCATAGAAGGTGAGGAGAAATACAGGGAATGGAGAGAACAGATTAAAGGATTATTGGGCACTCAGGATTTAACAGAGGAGAAAAAAGTTGCTTTTGTAGTACAGACCCTTACTGAGGAAGCTAAGCGACAAATTAGTGTAATTGACAAGGAAGATCGCAATACAGTGGCCAAAGTCTTTAAATGTTTAGACACGTTGTATAAAACATCTGTTTCTGCTTCCCAAGCTCGTGCCTTGTTCTATGGCTGTGCGCAACGCGCAGGCGAAAGTGTGCAGGCTTATATTTTGAGGCTTAGAGAGTTGTTCTGCGGGCTGCGGCGGCTCGACCCAGACACCGCTCCCTCCGATGCCATTCTGCGAGAGCAGTTACTTGTAGGACTGTCTGAAGGCCCTCTGGGTCAAGCCTTAAGAATATATGCCCGTCGAAACCCCACAGAAGACTTCGCCGCCCTAAAAAATGAGGCCTTCCTACTAGACACTGAACATAGAAGAGAAGGGACTGCTGAAATCTTGTGCCATGCTGTTAAACCTGTCTCTATCCCAACACCCTCACAGGAATCTGAATGGAGAGAGAAACTGAAACAGGAGATTATGGAAGACGTCAAATCGCAAATGCAGGGGTTTACGCAGGAGCTCATGAAAGAGATCAGACCGCTCCTTCGACCCAACACCACCGATACACGACCTCGCGGTTCGCCTCCATCTGAACGACGCCGGGAGCCGTACCAACGCAACGAGTGGGATGAGGGAGGTAGGCCGATCTGTAGGAGCTGTAGGCAGTCTGGGCACATTGCTCGCTTTTGTAAATCTGACCCCAATCATTTAAACTAGTACGCCCTGTCGCCGAGGTCCGGGAGACAGGGGTGCAGCGCGCACTCGCCAGATCAAGGGCTAATGAAGTGTTTATTGGGGACTGTCCGACTATTGGGATCACTATGGGAGGAGTCCACTTAAGGGGGTTACTGGATACTGGGTCACAAGTCACATTAATGCAGCAAAGCTTATTTGAGGAAAAATTCTCACACCTAACGTTGGGAAATGGGCCCCTTGTTTTTAAATTACGCGCCGCTAATGGTCTTGACTTACCGTACACTGGCTATGCCATATTGGACCTAGAGCTGGAGGGAATGAAGATCCCAGGGAGAGGAGTTGTAATCGTGAAAGATGAACATTGTACTCAACCGCTGATTATTGGGATGAATGTCGTGAACGCTGTATGGCATGCCCTCTTTAAATGGCCTGGGAGGCCTGTGTTTCCATGTCAGCAGGGAAGGACGCTGTGGAAGGACGCATTCGCCACCTGTAGGAGGGTGGAGGCAGTGACGAACGAAGATGGGTCCATCGGTTATGTGTGGCCGGTCGGCCGGCGGAAGATTCGAATCCCCGCGCAGAGTGAAGTGATGATCTGGGGCCGCGCTTGGAGAGGACCAAATGGAGCGGACTACGAGGCCTTGATGGAAGCCTTGCCGGATGGAAAAGATTTGGGAGTGGCCCGTGCCCTCGTCACGGTGCGCCACGGACGTGTTCCCATACGAGTGTGCAACCCACACGCATATAGTCTGGTCCTGGACCGCCACCAGAAGCTGGGGAGGCTGTACCCGGTGGAAGAAGCGGATGTCCGAGGCGGCAGGGACCTGAGCCTGTCCCTGGGGACCGACGGAGAGGTGGAAGTGGCCGTAATCAGTGTGGAAGATGATGGACCACTGAAGACCCTGCCCGAAGAGATGGAAGTGTTGACGGAGCGTGATGACCTGCCGGAGGCGCAGAAGAGCGAGTTACACGAGATGTTGTGTCGGTGGAAGAAGGTGTTCGCCATCCATGACGAGGATTTCGGACGGACGGACGTCGTGCAACACCAGATACCGACCGGAGACGCGGCACCCATACGAGAGCGACACCGGCCGTTGCCGCCCTCCATGTACCGGGAGATGAAGACCCTCCTGAATGAGATGCTGGAGAAGGGAGTCATCAAGGAGAGTTGCAGTCCGTGGGCGGCACCTATCGTACTGGTCAAGAAGAAAGATGGCAGCTGGAGGTTCTGCGTCGACTACAGGAAACTTAACGCCGTGACGCACAAGGACGCCTTCCCCCTACCCAGGATAGAAGAGACGCTCACCAGCCTGACGAAGGCGCAATGGTTCTCCACGTTAGACCTGGCCAGCGGGTATTGGCAAGTAGGAATGGATCCCCGGGACCGGGAGAAGACCGCCTTTACGACCCCGCTGGGCCTGTTCGAGTTTCAACGCATGCCGTTCGGGCTTTGTAATGCGCCCGCGACGTTCCAGAGGCTGATGCAGCAGTGTCTGAGTGGTCAGGTGACAGAATCCTTGCTGGTATATCTTGATGACATTATAGTATATTCACCTGACTTCTCCTCTCATCTACAGCACCTCGAGCTCGTCTTCCAACGCCTGTGGAGACATGGACTGAAGCTGCGGTTAGACAAATGCAAACTTCTGCGGAGGGAAGTGCAATTTCTGGGCCATGTCGTGGACAAAGAGGGAGTGCGGCCCGATCCGGAGAAAGTGGTGGCAGTGCGGGACTGGACACCACCCTCAACGGTCCGCGAGGTCCGCGCGTTTCTAGGTCTAGCGGGTTACTATAGGCGTTTCGTGTCCTCTTTTGCTGCTATAGCACGACCCTTAAACAACTTATTGATAGGAATCCCAAATGACGTAAAATCCCACCAGTGTAAAGTCGAGTGGACTTCGGAGTGCCAGCGGGCGTTTGATGCGTTAAAGAGTGCCCTCACACAAGCCCCGGTGTTAGCGTATGCGGATTATACACAGCCTTTTGTGGTTTACACTGATGCGAGTGGCCGTGGGTTGGGAGCGGTTCTAGCCCAGGTCCAAGACGGTCACGAACGTGTAATAGCTTATGCAAGCCGCAGTCTCCACCCGACCGAGCAGAATGACGCAAATTATAGCTCGTTCAAATTGGAGCTTTTGGCCCTTAAATGGGCCGTGACCGAGAAGTTTAAAGATTATCTCACTGGCGCTCGATTCACAATATTCACGGACAATAACCCTGTTGCGCATCTCCAAACGGCTAGATTGGGAGCTGTGGAACAACGGTGGGCTGCTCAACTTGCGTCGTTTACTTTCGACATCAAGTATCGACCGGGCAAAAACAACGCCAACGCTGATGCCCTATCGCGGTTCCCAGTGCAGCCTGTAGATGTGGCGGCTGTACAATCGACGCCAGCAGCCCGGGAGGATGAGTGGAGAGAGACGCAGGATCGGGATCTAGATGTGCAGGTGGTGAAGAGGTGCGTGGAACGGGGGAGAGCCCCTAATATGGTGGAGAGGAAGAATTGGACTCGGGGAGCGCGGCAACTGTTACGCCAGTGGAACAAACTGATTATACGAAATCATGTGTTATATAGGAAGGTGACCGATCCTTATACCAAAGAACAATACTCACAGATCATTTGTCCAGGTTCACGCAGAGAGGAGGTATGGAGAGGAATCCACACGGCCGCGGCGCATGCTGGGTTGGAGAGGACCTTGGCCCAGCTGCGACGTCGGTTCTATTGGCCAGGCATGGAGGGAGCGGTGCGTCAGTTACAACAGGGTTGTGTCGCCTGCAGCCTGCAGAGGAACAGGTCAGAGCCTCGGGCCCCCTTACAACCCTTTGAAGTCTCATATCCACTAGAAGTAATAGCCATTGATTTCCTCACATTAGGTAGGCCTGCTGATGCGTGGCAAAACATTCTGGTAGCTACTGACTTATTCACCCGTTATAGTTGGGCTATTGCCACCCGAGACCAGACTGCGCACACCACTGTCCGTGCGTTATGGACGCATATTATCCAGCCGTTCGGCTGTCCGGCCCGGTTCCACTCAGATCGAGGCCCCAACTTCGAGTCCGAGTTAATGCACCATTTATGTCAGACTTATGGTATTGCAAAAAGTCGCACCACTCCGTACCACCCGGCTGGGAACGGTGGAGTGGAACGATTTAATCAGACATTACTGAACATGTTGCGATCACTAGACACTGATAAACAAGGAAGATGGAATGAGCACTTACCCGAGTTAGTTCATGCTTATAACAACACGATCCATAGTGCTACGGGTTATGCCCCCGCCTACTTAATGTTTGGCCGACATTTGAGGCGCCCTATAGATGTCCAGTTAGGAGTGCAGTCAGCGCAAGAGCGCATGGGAGTGGGTGGCTGGGTACAGGACCACCAACAGAGAATGGCGACAGCTTATAGGACCGCAGGGGAGAGGATGGGAGAAACGGCCAAGAGGAGAAAGCAGGTTTATGACCGTAGGGCCGGTATTACACCCCTATTACCAGGAGAGAGAGTGTGGATTCGAAATAGGAAGAGAGATGGCCAGGGGAAATTGAGTACGTGGTGGGACCCCGAGCCTTACGCAGTGATGGAACAGGTGGGAGCTACGGGGTTGGTGTACCGAGTCAGACCCGAGAAGGGGGGGCGAGAAAAGACCATACATAGAAATGCGTTGAAAGTGTGTGTAGCCCCCAGGTCGCCCCACGAGGACCCCCCAGCTGTAGTGCAGCCCGAGCAGGTAGAAGCAACAACGCCGCAGTATTATGGGTTTCTCTCCGTCCCGAGAGCACCAGATGAGCCACGGCGCTCGGGAAGAGCAAATATAGGCCAGCCACCCCAGAGGTATGGACATGATTAGGGACAGTTGCAGGGACTGGCAACGGAAAAGTGGGGGGGGATGTGACAGGGTCAAAGCAGGGGGGTGAAACCAAATTGTAACATTTTTTATTGATGATGAAAAACCTGTATTACGCACTTAAAAACATCATTCTCTTAACTATATTTCTGCACTGCATGTTTTATGGTTGACAATGTATTTCCCCCCGGTCCCCGAGCCACTTGACATTGGACTCCCCTATAGGCTGTGTGACATTGGCCTTGTGACAGCGGACGGCCAATGTCCCCAGGTCACGCTGGTGGCAGAGCGAATGAGGGCGGAGTAGGGTGTGGCCCACCTTATTCAAAAGTGAGCGCGAGCCACTTGGACAGCAGAGAGACAGGCATACAGGGCAGTGTGGAAGTGACAGCCAGAAGGGACGGTTGTGCACAGGAGGAGCAGACATACCACGGAGCAGAGGTGGGGAATACAGTGATCGCGGCACGTACCAAGCCACCAGCAGCGGACGGTGAGCAGACGGCGCAGTAGCAGCAGAGACGGGGAGGACAGACAGACGAACCAAGGAACGGAGGAGAGGTCCAGTGGCGATAACGTTGCGCGCTTCACACCCTCAAAGCCAGACGTACAGTCTGGCGGGCGAGTAAGTGTCCTTCTATGCAACGTTACCTTTATAAACCCACGGTCCTAAACCTCATATGTGAAATATACCTGAACAGATGAACTGGTTCTAGTTTCTATGATTGCAGGCAATACGCACGAAGACAAGAAGAGACAGTGATTCCTGGCCTAAACCCCCGCTCCAGTTAAACCCCATATAAGGACATTCCCACCTTTTGCATTGAACCGTGATGAGTATATGACATATAGCAATTGAATTGGCACTTGGCACTTTACTGCTTCAGTAATAGTTGGCACTTTAACGCTAAATTCATTATTTATTTGCTATAGTTTGCACAAGCCCTGTCTGTTTTTAGTGTTTGGTGATTGTCTGTATTCCTGTATTTTAGTTAGTTAGTGGGCGCATTAGGAGGTTGAGGTTTTAGAATTAGTGTTATATTTTGTTTATGCTTTTCAATATTTTATGGCTTATAGACGCCACTGTATTAGCTTAATAAAATAGATTACCTTTTTATACAAACCTGTTTCCGTCCAGCTTTCTCCAAGGGATATGTGTTGAAGTGTTGTTCTCATTTAAAAGTATTGTACTTACCTGGGTAAACTCGAACCTGTGAATAGCCTAAGAAAGAGTGTTACAGAGGACCCTACCTCTTAAATAAAAAGGTGGCGTAGTCTTGCAGTACCTAACAAACAGTATTATTCTCACAGTAATTACGCACCCCGCACTTTACCGTGCAACTGATATTTTATTGTTGTGAGTTTAATGTGTATTGTTATTTATTTATTATTGAGACAAAGTAAAGAGTGTCAGCATTCTAAAAAGAAGTGGCAAGTTACATGTGACAACCTGGCCACCGTCACATCAGCATATGTGTCGATGAAATGAAATTTGTCCCTGAGCAAGACTCTTAACCCCTAATTGCTCACAGGTTCTCATTGGAAACAAGACCGCAAGGACTTTCATGAACGACCTGTTAAAAGGAATTATCCTATCCTATCCTTATTCCCCGCCCCCGCTCTTGATTGACAAGCTACCCAACCAATAATGGTCTGGTCTCATTCTGCAGGATATGACGCGATATTGAAAGATGGCGGACCTACAGTCTTGGAACAATCGGCTTCATTTTCGGTCTGTAGAAAGCAGGGGAGTGGCTTTGTCCATCTCATTTATACAGTCTATGAACCCAACCCCTAAAACCTAAAGAGTGAGGACAAGTAAACATTTCCTCATGTCTATTTCTCAAATTCTACAATACTTATGGTCTTTTTTGGCTAATACAAGTACACACACACACACACACACACACACACACACACACACACACACACACACACACACACACACACACACACACACACACACACACACACACACACACACACACACACACACACACACACACACAGAGGGTAGGATATACTCACTGTCACATTTCATGCCCTGGTGGATGAGGCCGTACAGCAGAGAACCACAGTGGTCACAGAAGGTGGGACTGCCGTAGGAGTGGATCTTAAACTTGTGCTTACTTCTGGGGTCCTGGTGGAACAAACACACACGCACACGCACACACGCGCACACACACACACACACACACACACACACACACACACACACACACGCACACGCACACGCACACGCACACGCACACACACACACACACACACACGCACATTATTGATTGACATCTTTATTGATCGTGAAATAATGCATTCTAGAGTGAGAAACGTACAGTATAGAGTTCATGATGTGCTAAACAATAATAATAAATAATGTGTCCCTGGGCACAAGTCTCTGAGTGGATGCGTGGGTGTAGCCTGGGATCCAGACTGATTGCTTTGTTCTGCGTTTTCTTTTCTTTTTGTCTCACTCGCTTCAAAGTGAGAAAAAGACGAACATATATAGCGAAATCAGTCTGGATTCCAGGATAGCGTGGGTGTACCTGCTACTCAAAGTGTGTGTGTGCGTGTGTGTGTGTGTGTGTGTGTGTGTGTGTGTGCGTGTGTGTGTGTGTGTGCGTGTGTGTGTGTGTGTGTGTGTGTCTTTATTTGTCCATGTGTGACTTAAATATAGGTAAATGATACAGTTAAGGAACAAAGTATCACCAGTGACTAAACGCATGAATATACAGTACATGTATCACCTGTGAATGGATACTGTGTTATGTGCAGACTATCAATCAACAGTATGGATTTGAGACAGACTATTTGCACAGTATTGCCATTCTTTGAGACACACACACGCACACACACACACACACACACACACACACACACACACACACACACACACACACACACACACACACACACACGCACGGGGCACAATTCGGGGCGTGGCCGAATCCAACATTCCTTCACACAGCTTTCACCATTGGAATTGCTTTGCGGAGGAACACACATGTTGTTACATTTTATGGGTTTATTTCATCATAGCGCAACACATGGTGAAGTATTGTAGACAGTGCAGGTCATTCCAACAACCACCGACTTGTGAAAAATGAAAGCGGGACCGCACGATAATATTCTAAACTTTCCGCGATTCTGACAATAATCATATTTGTTTTGACCCATCCGAGGTTTTTGCCAGGCCAAACAACGGAATCACGTGACGTTGATCCCCTTCCCCTATTGGCTCTCATACTAGGACATGGCGTACGTGTGTAGGCAGAAGGAATACAGTAATAACAGCAACACGTCGGGCTGGAAAACCTTGATAATGAATTCAGCCCTTGTTCCATAATTCAGCACGGCAATGAAACATCCAGAGCATCAGAGGGATAAATGAGGGAGATAATAATCATCTCTGTCGGCTGGAAACCTCATTAAGTCCCAAAACTCGTACTTTTCAGGACTCGAATTCAAAAGCATCAAAAGTAGCAGATCTACAAGCTCGAAACGCGACGCTTCGCGCCGCGTTTCGAGCTTGTAGATCTGCTACTTTTGATGCTTTTCTGTGTAGTATGATCAATAGGGCATTGATTTACGAGAAAAACACAAAAAGTTAAAGACGGAGTGCCGTGATTTTCAGTGATTTTTCACCCCCCTAAAACATAATCATCAGATATTATGGTTATTCTAGGAGGAAGATTTTTTTCAAAATTGTACAGAAATTGTTAAAATTATGTTTTTATGTGGACACGCCTCCAGTTCATTAACACATTGACTGCCTAGATCGAGTTAACTCGATATTAGGAATCCAGCGCTTGACTGCCTAGATCGAGTTAACTCGATATTAGGTATTTTCATTGGTTTCATCTGTGATCGCGCGGGTCTGTTTACTTTTAATCATCACTTTCGTTTTCCATCTACGTCACACTCACCCGAAGCCGGATGTAAAAAAAAAAATTCGTTTCCGGGTCACATTGTTTTTCTCCGGTCATTTTCGTCCAGAATAGAGAAAAACACTTTTTTTCACACGCTATAAAATACAAAGGGAGAGCTCCCCTTTTATTTTCTTTGGTCCGAGTGACGATCAGGCATCGTCGTCGTGTATCACATCGTATCACAAGCCGATCAGAGATTGTCGAAGACATTCACATCCGGTTCATGTTGTTTTCACTGTTTGAGCCAGGAGGGAGGGGGGGGGCGAGTCAGCGAGTCATCGAGGGTGTCATTTTGCTGCGCTCTGCTGGTCGATCGTCGTATGTGTTCAAAATCATGGGAAAAAGAAACTTAAATGCATTTAAATGAGAAAACAGAGAAAACAAAAAAACACGCAAATCGCTGGCAGTCAAGGGGGTAAATTTGGAATAAACTCTGGCAGTCAATGTGTTAAGTATACCTGGTTCTCACCTTAGCACCTCCTCCACCACCTTAGCACCACCCACCTGTCCTAGTGCCTCCTCCTCCTCATGCCCACACCTGTTGTGTTATGATAATGAGGGGGAGGGTATGTTTTCACTATGTCACTAATGCGCTGTTTCTCTATTGGCACGTTTGACCCTCAAGGTTTCAGCCTCCAGGTAGAAACTCAAAACAGTCAGAGAAGACATAAAACACCATAAAAACACCACCAGGGGGCTTAATGAAGTTCTATCAACCTCATAGACACATGAAAAACAGAAAAAGTGCAAAACCATGGCACCACCTCTTTAAAAAAAGATATATATATATATGGATATAAGAGATTTCTGCCCCGACAGCAGAGATATATGAAGGAGCAGGAGGAATGTTTTATAGTGTTCTATAGTAACGGTTCCTCCCTTTGATGTGTTGCAGAAAGAGAACCCTGGGACATGATTTAAAGCAAATTAAAATCCTAACGACTTAAGATGTTTGCTAGGCCAGCGTGAAAGGAGCCCACCACGATAGAGCCCACCATGGGTCGCTTTGCGACGCGTTGTGAGCTTGTAGATCGGCTATTTTCAATTAGCCTAGGTACTGTATGCATAGGGCTGAGGTGGTTAATGCATGTTTTGTAATAATAATCAAAACCAACAATGTAACTAGTAACTAAAGTTTTCAAATAATTGTAGCAGAGTAAAAGTACAAGATAATTGCCTCCGAGTAGAAGTAAAAGTACAGAAAATTGGAAATTCATCAGGGCTAGCAGCCCATGATGAAGACCGCTTTTGGTCGAAACGTGTTAGTGTATTAAATAAATAGCCTGGAAGTAAAAGTACAGAAAATTGGAAATACTCCAGTAAAAATTGTACTTAAGTACAGCACTTGAGTAAATGTACTTTCCAGTTACTTTCCACCACTGGAGAGAGAGAGAGAGAGAGAGAGAGAGAGAGAGAGAGAGAGAGAGAGAGAGAGAGAGAGAGAGAGAGAGAGAGAGAGAGAGAGAGAGAGAGAGAGAGTGTGTTGTTAGCTAGTTAGTGTGATTGGCAGGGGAGTGAGTCACTGGTGTGAGTGAGGAGGATTCCGGAACAGTCCAATTATAATAACTCTGTGAACAGAGGGAGTGGGCTGATCTTTATCACAGAGGACTGAAGGGAAAAACACAGGAGCTCTGGAAGAAAAAGACTTTATAAGATCAATGCATGGGAGGAGACTTAGACTTCAGGGAGGAAAAATACCAGGTTTCAGTTAACCCATTAAGACTGCCTGGGAACACATCAATTTCAGATTTCTTTGGGCTTTTCAAAAATAGAGCACCGAAGAAGTCTGACGTAATTTACACATCCTAGGTTTGTCTACCTGGTTCGCAGTTTTCCACCCCCCGTTCTGAATCCCATAGACGTGTTTAATATCGCGTCAAATAAGAACTGTGTTCCAAAAATAAACAAATGACCTCGGCGGTTTGACTCTTATGGATATGAAGCATCAACTGACGGTGAGAAAATTCCGCCGAATTAGTTAAATTTTCACCAGAAACAGACTGTATCAAATATAAGTGACTGACTATCATAAACTATACAGAACCTCCTCCCTGACAATATCGCAGAGACAGTTTGTTTATTTTTGGACCACAATTCTTATATGAGACGATTCTATGATGACCCAATGTTATTCTCCATAGAGACATTACTTTACGACCCAGGGGATGAACGAGTGACGTCAGGGCTTCTGTACTCTATAGCAGATATACAAGCTCATAGCGCGGCACTCGGTGCCGCGCTATGAGCTTGTACAGTAGCAGTACTGTAGATCTGTTATTTCTTGAAAAATCTTGAAAATGTGTGCAAATCTGTATGTATATATTTTTAAACAGACATTTTTTTACTCAAATCTTTGCTTCTGGGGGATTCTACAAATGTCTTCTAAATCCTAACAGTTTCTTTTTTTTTTCAAACTTGCTGTAATATCAGTGGTGCTCAAACTTTTTCATGTCAAGGACCCCGCAAAGTTACTTTGCCATGTATTTGGCTGAGGACCCCCCATCTCAAAGTATGTTCCAGGGACCCCCCAGAAGAAAAAAGATTTGAGTTACAAATGTTCGCTTGAAAAATATATATATATATATTCAAATATTTGCACAAATTTTAAACATTTTTCAAAAAATAGCAGATCTACAAGCTCATAGCGCAGCACTCGATGAACTTGTATATCTGCTATTTTTGAATAGCCAAAAAAATCTTAAAATGACACAGATGCGTTCCAGGTCTAAAAGGGTTAACCCCATGAACCCCGGGGGCAAACATTCTGCAAACACAGCCGATACACAAGCTTGATGATGTGCTATTTTTATCTTTGACAGAGGGGGGAAAAGGAGGGGATCTAATAGACCCCCCTGGGGGACCCTGGTCAATAAAGTATACGTACTGGGCCTGGACCGCTGGCATAGCAGTCCAGGCACCTATATATAGGCTTCAAAGTAGCCTGACAGCGCGTCGCGGGTCCGAGTCCCGATCATCCGGACGGCCTTTAATTGCTGCATGTCTCTCCCTATTTCCTGTCAGACTACTATCCTATCAATACAGGCATAAAAGACAAGATCTTAAAAAAAAAAAAAAAAAAAAAGTACGTACTGTATATAGTAGGGTTTATGTGGTTAAAAAGCCTTTAACTCATTGAGACCTGAAGCCGATTCTACATGTCTCCTAAATCTCAACAGTTTTCTGAAAAACGTATGTTTCTATATCAGTGGTGCTCAATCTTTTTCATGTCAAGGACCCCCAAAATTATATGTATTTGGCCGCGGACCCCATCAAAATATTTTGTTCCAGGGACCCCCCAGAAGCAAAGATTTGAGTTAAAAATGTTCGCTTTAAAAATATATATATTTCAAAGATTTGCACACATTTTCACGATTTTTCAAAAATAGCAGATCTACAAGCTCGTAGCGCGGCACTCAGTGCCGCGCTATGAGCTTGTAGATCTGCTATTTTTGAATAGCCCAAAGTGTAAAATAATGCTTTTTAGCTCAAATCTAAAAATGACACAGTTCAAGGTCTTAATGGGTTAAAAGACTTGACGATAATGGATCACAATGAGAAGCCATTGTAATGAAGGCACACCCCCACAAGTACTCAAACACTCAAACACAAAGGTTCCTTGAATTGAATTTCTCATTTTGTCTCATTAAGTCACCCAGCTGCATTCACCCATCAATCAGGATTGGATGACACCTTAGATATATCCAGTGTTGTAAAGTAACTAAGTACATTTACTCAAGTGCTGTACTTAAGCACAATTTTGAGGTATTTTTTACTTTACTGGAGTATTTCAAATTTTCAGTACTACTTCTACAAAGTAGAGGCAAGGCAAATATAGTACTTTTACTCCACTACAATTATTTGAAAACTTTACTTACTAGTTACTTGGATTATTATTACAAAACATACATTACACACTTCAGCCCTATATACATTTTGGCCTTTTGAAAATAGCACATCTACAAGCTCACAATGCGTCGCACCGCGACGCATTGTGAGCTTGTAGATCGGCCATTTTCAAAAGATTTCTATACATTTTATGCATATGAAAGTACATTTTTATACCAATACTTTTTTACTTTTACTCAAGTACATTTTGAAATACGGACTTTTACTTCTACATTGCAATATTGATACTTTTACTTAAGTAACAAATGCGAGTACTTTTTTTTCCACCACTGGATGTATCACATTGGCCAGCTGCTGTTCACTGGAGCGAAGCTTCAACACAACCTTCTTCATCCGCTTATCCAGAGCCGGGTGACGGGGGTAACAGTTCCAGCAGACAATATCAGACTTCCCTTTCCCAGGCCACATTAGCTGTATTCATACTGGGGGATCCCGAGGCGTTCCAAGGCTAATCTCCACCACCCGCCCCCCCCCCCATCTGGTCCTTGGTCTGCCAGCAGGGTCTCCCCAGGGAGAGACGCCCCAGAAACTACAAGTCTCTCCCGGGTGACTGCACTTCTTCTATCTACGCCAGTGGTTCTCAAACTTTTTCATGTCAAGGACCCCCAAATTGACACTTATTAGCCCGCGGACCCCCTTTTGAAAAGATAAGCCAGGGACCCCCCATATAAGATACGATTTTGTACGGCTCTAGCAGTGATTCTCAACCATTTTAATTTCAAGGACCCCCAGTTTAACATGCATTAGAGGCTACGGACCCCCATTTAATGGCATTTCTATCTCTGGGACCCCAATTCATATTGTAAAATCAATGTTAATTTAACACTGAGAGTGTACAAATGGTACCAAATGGACCCGTTAGGGTCCATTTGGTACCATTTGTACACTCTCAGAGTTACAGACCCATAAGGGTCCATTTGGTTCCTATCCATCATTTAGCTAGGAACCCCCTGGAACCCCCTCAAGTACCCCTGGGGGTCCCCGGACCCCACTTTGAGAACCAATGATCTACGCCACTGGGTATCTCTATAAGGGAGATGCCAGCCACCTGCCTGAGAAAACTCATTTCGGCCACTTATTATATCCTCAATCTTGTTCTTTTGGTCATGACCCACATTTCATTACTATTGGTGAGAGTTAGGAATGAAGACTGACCGGTACACCGAGAGCATTCATGAGCCGTTTCTCCGGCTGATATTACGGAGTGGGCATTCTACCGGTTACCTTCTGAGAACCATGGCCTCAGAACTTTAGAGATGCTGATCCTCGTCCCAGCAGATTCACACTCGACTGTGAACAGATCCAGTGAGAGCTGATCCATTGGATCATCAAAATCGGTCAAACCACCTAACTACAACTTAGTTTGTTTGTTTTTTCGTCCGACTTCGTCATTCTAATCAATAACAAATACCAAAAAAACAAAATGTTTGGTTGTGTTGATGATTAGATCTTACCGCAATAAACTTAGCAGTGAATAACTTCATGATCAACCCGATCGCCAGAGGAAACGTTCTCATTGAACGTTTTTCAACGTTTTTCAAACTCCGTGGAAAACCACAAATTCCGTGCATAGCCGCCTCGCATCTCCCCCATTGTGACTAAACCATTTCGGAGGCGCGCAGTCTCAAGGGAATTGTCACATCGTGAAGGACCACCGAGCGAGCTAAAGCGAGCGAGTTGCCGTCCTGAACGTTGCGACATTCCCTTGAGCCTACTCAGCGCCGTTTGAGTTACGTACCGATAGGCACAGAATCGTAAATTTTCTTGTGGGGACTGCTCTACTTCCAGGTTTTTCCGGGTTGCGACAGGTTACACCCACCGTGGGACTCACCGTACATATGCACGGAATTTGGGGGTTTCTAGGCGACTATGCACGGAATGACATGCACTGGATCCGTGCAATGTATACTAATTCTCTGGCGATCAGGCTGTCATGATATATGTTCATGCCATTATACCAAGATTATTTTTTTTGTTTTTATGCCATCAGGCTGGTGAGCTCATTACCTTTAGCCTTACCACATAGATAGTAAAGGTAATCATTATGTAATCAGGCACACTTATACTGTATACAACGCAAGTATATTTCTGGCAGTGGAGTTATGACCTGCATGGTTCGCCTGCCAATACGCCAGCGACACCACGCTGGCCAAGACCTAGCCGGTTGAGTGTCTATAAGGGGAAGCACCGGAATTTGGCAAAAAGTACCGCCCAGCTCCCAAGGATATGACGCTGACGCTTTACAAATCCGTTTACATTCTCCGTGAATGAAACAAGTGTTGTGATTGGTCAAACAAGGTCGTTTCCGGGGGAAATACGTATACGGCGGGAGTCCCGCCCCCCCCCCCCCCCCCCCCCCCCCTATAGACGCTCTCTGCATTAAGTCGTGACCGGGCTTTTCTCTTCGCAGATGAGTAAAGGTCCTTACACACCGGGCGACACCGGCGAAAATAGCGAATATACGCAAAATTCTGACTCGTTCCGAATAATTAAAAGACGCTTTTTCGCTTCGCTTTTTCGCTTTTTCGCTCCATGTACGGAGCCATTGACTTTATAAGCTTTTAAAAAAAAACGCATTATTCGCCCGAAAAAATCGCCCCGGTGTGTAACAACCTTAAGGCTGGGAACGAAACAGGACCCCCTGCTCACAACAACTTCCTGTCATCAGCGCTGGTCGAAACGACAAGAAGCCCCCTGTTTCCCATGGCCAAAGCCATCTCTCCTCTGCGTGTGTGTGTGTGTGTGTGTGTGCGCGCGTGTGTGTGTGTGTGTGTGTGTGTGTGTGCGTGTGCGCGTGTGTGCGTGTGCGCGTGCGCGTGTGCGTGTGTGTGCGTGTGCATGTGCGTGTGTCTGCACCCATGTGTCTTTTCCGCCGTCAGAACAAAGCATAGAGAAAGAACACAGTCCCGAGGGGAACAGAGAGCTGCTCGCCTCTCCTTTTAGACAACAAAAGCTATTCCTGCCCCGTCTTTGATATGTCGTCTCTTTCCGATGGAAACCTCATATGTCTAAAACTGTTTCTTTCCAGGATTCAAATGCAAAAGTAGCAGATCTACAAGCTCGAAACGCGTCGCAAAGCGCCGCGTTTCGAGCTTGTAGATCTGCTGCTGTTGATGTTTTTTTGTGTGACGCTGTAGTATGATCAAGTAAGGCGTTAATTTACGTAAAAAAACACAAACAGTTAGAATATGGAGATAAGAGTTTTCTGATGAAGGCCTCCGGCCCAAACGTGTTGGTCACCTGCGTTGTTTTAATTCATTGCTATGGATTCATTAATAAAATATTTTCTACTTGAACTGAACAGAGCCGCCTTGGACCTTCTTTAAAGGGATAGTTCACCCCCAAAATTAGTTTTTTTCCTTTCTATTAGTCACCCCATGGAGACTTGAATTCATGGATATTATTTTTTTTGTTTTTGTCGCATTCCTATAAGCCAATAATTTGATAACCAGCAGTGGTTCCGGTAGGAGACACAAAGAGTCTCCTTTGTGTCTCCTACTACCGGAACCGCTGCCTAACTGGTCCGCTGGTCATCAAATTATTGTCTTAGGAATGTGACAAAAACTAAAACATATCCATGAATTCAAGTCTCCATGGGGTGACTGATCCATAGAAAAAAATATGTTTTTTGGGTGAACTATCCCTTTAAGTTCACTTATGTTTTCCACTGTGACACTGTGAGGAAAAGGAACTCTAAAGTCTTGTCATGGAGATAACAGATAGGAGGTTTCTGCCCGACAACAACAATATCATAATCGTGGGAATTTGGGGTTTTATCTTGGGCTTGGATCTCTGCTCCACACTGGCTGTGGGTTCCTGTGGGATATGTGACTGTATCAGACTAGCGGGTCGGATCAAAGAGGAGAGGCTGACTGACTCAATCACACACGGTGAACACAGAGGATAACCCCCACCCCCCCACCCCACTCCCCAGACCCCCTCCCTCTCTATCGCTTTATCTCCCCACTCCCTCGCTCTCTTCCTGTCCACGTCTCTGAACAATGGCCTCTGGATGTTTCCTCTTCTTAATTATCTTTCCTCTCTGTTCTTTCACTTGGTACTTTTTACTCTCTCTCTCTCTCTCTCTCTCTCTCTCTCTCCCCCTCTCCCTCTCTCTCTCTCTCTCTCTCGTCAGGCCCAGCTTTTGGACTCACTCAGCGTGACTGAATCAAGGTGGAGGCCGAGGGAGGAAGTGTGTGAAGAGATAATCTCCACTCCACTGGCGGTGTGTGTGTGTGTGTGTGTGTGTGTGTGTGTGTGTGTGTGTGTGCGTGCGTGCGTGCGTGCGTGCGTGCGTGCGTAAGTGCGTGCGTGCGTGCGTGCGTGCGTGCGTGCACACTAGCACAGCTGTCTGGGACAGCTCTGTGTAAAACAACTGCTGTGTGTGCACGTTGTTGTGCGTGAGAGAGAAATGTGTGCTAAGCTGCAAAATATAATGCCATGTGAACATGAAACATGACATGTGGAGTAAAGAGATTCAACTATACTCTACATGCTGTCTGTCTGATGGTCAAGTGGCTGAGAGTGAGTCACACCTCAGCTGGACACCTCCACCATGATATGAAAGTCCATCATTGCAGTTTCTCCTCTCCTCTGCTCCGATTTTTTTGCAGATAGAATACAGTTTTGGACCGGGACGCTCAAGCGAACTTGAGCCACGAGAGGCACCGCCGAGGGAGCAAAGTTCGCTTGAGCAGACTCAGCGGTGTTCGAGTTTACGTACCGTTATGTAATTGTAAATAGTGTTTTGGGGCGAGCGTTTGCCCCAACTGCCACTCAAAGTGACTACTGGCCAATCACAGCGCGTCTTTTCCGGGACTTATCAGAATGTAGTTGTATAAAAAATATCCCTCTCCTCTCCTCTCCTCTCCTCTCGTCTCCTCTCCTCTGCCAGCACTGATAGCCTGAGATCCACTACATGCAGAAATATACACACACACACACACACACACACACACACACACACACACACACACACACACACACACACACACACACACACACACACACACACACACACACACACACACACACACACACACACACACACGCACAATAGATTAAGCAGAATGACTGAAGGCCAAACATTGCAATGTCAAAGATATAACAGAAAGAAAGACAGAGAGAAAAAGCTTTAGAGACAGTAAGTCAGATCTAATCAAAACACGTATTTAGTTCAGCTGCTGTTCAGCCATCACGCACACAGTCTTGTGTACTTGTTGTCATGGCGTTCTAAGCATCCACCTCCTACAGTCAGCTTGTTAGTGTGTGTACAGTACAGTCTGACCAGCCTTTACACATGAAACACAGCAGCAGATGGCACCTTATTTAAGGTCATAGCAGGTCCTCCGTGGTGAGGCTGCCATATTGGCAAATAGATGAATAACGCAAAAAAGACAGATGAAGCCAATTCCACTGAAGCAGGGGTTCTCAAAGTGGGGTCTCATGGGGGCCTTAGTGGAGGCCCCCCCCCCAATGGAAACAAGACCGCAAGGACTTTTTGGGTGTTATCCTTTTAGACAAAGTGTTTGACTGTACTCTAATAAAATATTCAATCAATCAATCAATATAGCATCTTAATCAGTTTGACCACTTTAACCCTATACTGTATAGGCTATTTGAAAACTACTCCTGATACATTCATGGGTTAAATGCAGAAAACCACATTTCACTGTATATGCAAAATATACAGTGACAAATACCACAAAGGAGTGCAGACCAAATTATTATGACTGCCAATCGCGTAGATCTACGCGAACCGATTTAAAGCCGCAGCGTGCCAGTCGCGTAGATCTACGCGACTCGCATTTCCCATGTTAAATCGAAAAAGTGCACTTTCCGGATTTTTTTTCGACCCATTTCCGGTTCCGGGGCCGACCGGAAACGAAATAAAACTGGTTCCGGTTTTCTCGCTCGCATCCGTTTCCTGTCTAGGCATCAGCTTAGAATCGATTTATCTCCCTTGTGGTTTTCCTCACCGCATCGTTCTGTCTAACGTTCTCGCCTGTAACTTCAAAATGGAGGCACGGATCGGCTCGCAGTTTTCGCTATTTGTTTTTCACGGATCCCGTGTTTGTGTCGAACCAAATGAACGCGGATTTTGAACGGATTTAGCGGGGGCTATGACGACATGAAAAAAACTAAAAAACAATAAAAAGAGCTTGGCACTGGTAGGTACATTATGAGATTAACCTCTGGCGTTCAATGTGTTAAAAGAGTGTTCATTCTCAATGAAAAGTCTCCTGTGTAAATAAAGGCTAGAAAACTGCAACCACAACAACAACAAGACAGAGACCTTGCATTTTGAAAGTGCCCGGACATCTAAAAAGGTCAATAAAATGCAGACACCATTACCATCCACACACCCCCATGCTAGCGGCAGGATGCCTGCTGGCTCATCAGCACGTTAGCGCACCGACCATATGCTTCAGTCACGACACGGACCCCAGTTCAAATCCAACTCCCACCGTGTCCCCCCCTCTCTCTGCCCTATATGTTCTGTCTCCCTACACAGTATCATCATAGACTAGTCCCTCTCAGCTACTAGTGATGCGTGGGTCAGGTTTTTTCATAACCCGCCCCGCACGGGAGCCCAACCCCGCCCCAACCCGTCCAGCAAAGATTCATATAAATCAACAACCCAGCCAGTCCCGCAACCCGCAAAAAAAAACAATAAAACACACAAGCAAGTCCATTCAGAGAGAAAGAGAGAGAGAGAGAGAGGGGGCAGAGGGAGGGAGAGAGAGAGCGCACGCGCGAGAGAGAGAAGGTGTGTTTTTTTTCTTCCGCGTCGTAATTGCGTCGTCTCTATCTATAACCGGTCCGCCCGCCCCGCGGTTCAACCCGCGGGACCTGCGGGCTACGGGTCGGCCCGTGCATCACTATCAGCTGGTCTCTCTCAGTGACGTTAGAGAGACAGGTCTCCAGCATGAACCTGATCCCATGTGACTGTTAACTACACATCACCAGGTCTTCACTAGGATTTTCCTCCCAGAGTTAAAAGTAGAGAAGAGGTGAGGTACAGAGTGAATCAGAAATACACCTGGAGTTAAAGTAGAGAAGAGGTGAGGAAATACACATGGAGTTGGGGTTTCTGTGAACTACAAAATGTTACCAAGCTGCAGTTTGAATGCAGTGAAGTTAAAGTTCAATAAAGTTCATCCAGCGAGAATACTGTAGGCAGCAAGAGATCACATGCTGGCAAAGAAAGAACATGCAACCTATTGTAGTGTCTGTGCGTGTGTGTGTGTGGGGGTGTGTGTGTGTGTGTGTGTGTGTGTGTGTGTGTGTGTGTGTGTGTGTGTGTGTGTGTGTGTGTGTGTGTGTGTGTGTGTGTGTGTGTGTGTGTGTGTGTGTGTGTGTGTGTGTGTCAGGGGGGCACAGTTAACAACTATGTAGTTGCCATGGTGATAATGGAAATAATTCAGCAGGAGATGGAGTCAGCACGCTAACAGAGAGAGAGAGAGAGAGAGAGAGAGAGAGAGAGAGAGAGAGAGAGAGAGAGAGAGAGATAGATTCCACATCAGGAAAAAAGAGCATGTCACCGCGACCCTCCGTTCTTTAGTTATTGGCTGTTGAATATAGTTTGTTCTCACCAAAAAGGCAGAAAAAAACTAGAAAGTAGAGAAAAATGTATTTTTCTAAATCTTTTAACATTAGATGGGACGGGGCTGGGTTTGTTGTGATCACATTATTTCCGGGTCTACTCTCATTCACTCATAGGTTGGCGAAGAGGGCCATCTATAGCGTAAACACCGACAACACGGTTTTGACGTGTTAAACCAGTGGTTCTCAAACTTTTTCATGTCAAGGACCCCCAAATTGATGCTTATTAGCCCGCGGACCCCCCGTTGGAAAAAGATATGCCAAGGACCCCCATAAGAGAAGATCTTTACGGCTCTAGCAGTGATTCTCAACCATTTTCATTTCAAGGACCCCCAGTTTGACTTGCATTAGGCTGCGGACCCCATTTAATGGCATTTCTATCTCTGGGACCCCAGTTCATATTGTAAAATCAATGCTAATTTAACTCTGTTGTACACTCTCAAGAGTTACAGACCCATAGGGGTCCATTTGGTTCCTATCCATAATTTAGCTGGGGACCCCCTGGAACCCCCTCAAGTACCCCTGGGGGTCCCCGGACCCCACTTTGAGAACCAATGTGTTAAACATCATTGGCACAATGGCACTGAATGAGTTAAGAGGTCACATGCGTGGTGCCAGGAACGTTTTTGTTTTCTCAAGACTTTCCAGTGGTTCCTGATTCAGAAAGGTTGGGCATTATGTTTGGGTGTTGTATTGTGAGGGTATTTCCCTCAAGGCCAAACCTCTGCCAACAGAACATTCACAGGGTAACTTACATGGTCCAGGGCACTGGGAAGGATATTTAAATATATTTATACATGGTCCAGGGCACTGGGAATTATATTCTATGATTTATATTTGGCCGGAGGTTGCCAGAGATTCTTCTTATGCCCTCCGGATAATAATAATAACCTCAAACCAAGTCCAACTAGTTTCATTTAGTTGTAGTCTTTCATCATTATTTTTACAATGATGAAAGACTACTATTTTCCTGAACATCAAGGGCAACACATAAAGGTCACAGACTTATATTTCCATGGTGGTCTTTTTGATCTAAAAGTCTGTCTACTAACACTCACTACGGTGACCTGAGACAGAGGACAGACACCACATGATGCTGCAAATTATGAGCTTCTGGTAAAACAGAAACTGTGTGTGTGCGTGTGCGTGTGCGTGTGCGTGTGCGTGTGCGTGCGTGCGCGCGCGTGCGTGTGCGTGTGCGTGCGTGTGCGTGTGCGTGCGTGAGAGAGAAACATAAATTGAGGGAGGCATGCATACACTACAGTGTAATGTTTGGGTGAAACAGCGTGCATCATGACATGCTCACGTACGCTCATGTACTGAGAGAGAGACAACAGGGAGACACAAGGAGGAGATCGACACACACCCAGTGGGTGGGGGGGTGGGGAAGAGGGGGGGGGTAGTACCAGACAGCGAGGGAGCGACTAGAAAAGAGGGATGGAAAAAACAACACATCTGATGTGTGATGACAAACAGAGACACAAGCTGAGGCAGGCAGGCAGCAGATCACCACTGGGCAGAGTGCGTGTGCGTGTGCGTGTGCGTGTGTGTGTGTGTGTGTGTGTGTGTGTGTGTGTGTCGACACACACAGACACACTGAGGCTCAGCTGTGTGCACGTGTAGGCGGAGCAGACATCAAGCTAACAGCATAATCTCCACCCCAGCAGTAGACTGCCTGCCAGCCAGCCTGCCAGCATGCCAGTTAGCCAGCCTAGCCAGCCAGCCAGGGAGCCTGCCAGCCTTGCCAACGTGTGTTGCCCCCTTCCAAAAACACAGTTTTCTCCACAATACAGAGAAAAAAATGCCCAGTCAACCGTTTAAATGGTATAAAGATAAATACATCCTCATAGATGTGGACCTCCCACAGAGACTGAGGGGCTGAACAACGATAAACCTGTTGGTGCGTTGATACTGTAGTTCAGCGTATCAATACTGTACGTTACATGAGCCTTAATGTTAACATGATCTAACCGCTGTCTAATGCAAAAGTGTCTGTGATTATATTGACTTCACATCAACGACACAGTCTAAAGCAGTGGTTCTCAAACCTTTTTCATGTCACGGACCCCCAAAATTATATGTATTTTGTTGCGGACCCCCATCTCAAATATTTTTGTTCCAGGGAACCCCAAAAGCAAAGATTTGAGTTACAAATGTTCGCTTAAGATATAAACATATTATTCAGAGGTTAAATTTGCACATATTTTTCAAAAAATAGCATAGCGCGGCACTCTGTAGCGCGCTATGAGCTTGTAGATCTGCTATTTTTGAATAGCCCAAAGCATGAAAGGTTAAAGTGGTTATAATTATTCTGAGGCTATACTAACACATTTTGCTGGGGACCCCCTGGAACACTCCCAAGGACCCCTGGGGGTCCCCGGACCCCACTTTGAGAACCAATGGTCTAAAGGAGCACAATAATAAAATAATTAGTAAGTCTGTGTCTGCCATCCATTCATCTTCATCCGCTTATCCCGAATGTCGGGTCGCGGAGGCAGCACTTCCAGCGCAAAACCCCAGACTTCCCCCTCCTTTCCTTCACCACATTACAGCCAACTCTGCCTGGGGGGGCCTGGGGGGTCCTGAGCAGTGTTGCCATGTCCGCTTATCGTAAGCGACTTTGGGCTTATTTTTCCAGGTTTTTTGGGGCTTGCTTCTAAAGTGTAGTTGCTTATTTGGCCTTGTACTAAATACTAAATTTGATTAATATGTATGTGTCCCCTAGCCCATATCTGAAAATATTTTGTGCCATGGAGCCAAGATTGCCAAGATTTTCACAATTTTTCAAAAATAGCAGATCTACAAGCTCATAGCGCGGCACTCGGTGCCGCGCTATGAGCTTGTATATCTGCTATTTTTGAATAGCCCAAAGTGTAAAATAATGCTTTTTAGCTCAAATCAAAAAATGACAGTTAAATGGGTTAAATAGCGGATCTACAAGCTGACAACACGTCGCATAGCGACGCGTTGTGAGCTTGTAAATCTTCTATTTTCAATGTATACACATGTAGTAGGTTTAAAGTGCTCATAATGGCTTCTTTTCCTAGACCTGGTTGCTCTCTGCACAAAAATCTCTCACAAAATCTGGCAACACCGATCCCAACAAAATGAAGAACATGAACAACAGGAATACTTTTGGAAATATCTTGACAAATCTCAATTTGTTTCACATCAATGATGTGGGGGATTAGTCTGACCTTTGACACTGATTTAAAATAATAATAAAAAAGACAAGGAGAAAAGGATAATGACACTGACAGTGACCAGAAGATGAAGGGATGGAAGAGATGAGTTGTAAGAAATGAACAGTGGTGGGAAAAGTACTCAAATGTTTTACTCGAGTAAAAGTATCAATATTGCAATGTAGAAGAACTCTGTTACAAGCAAAAGTCCGGAATTCAAAATTGACTTGAGTAGAAGCACAAAAGTATTGGTATAAAAATGTACTTCATGTAGCAGAAGTAAAAGTGCTAAATTGTTTGAAAATAGCCTAGGTATAAAATAGTGCTAAAGTGGTCAATGTATGTTTTATAACATAATAATTTATATCTGCAAAGTAACTAAAGTTTTCAAATAATTGTAGTGGAGTAAAAGTACAATATTTGCCTCCGAGACGTTGTGGAGTAGAAGTAAAAGTATATGACAATTGGAAATGCTCCAGTAAAGTTCCTCAAAATTGTACTGAAGTACAGCACTTGAGTAAAAGTACTTTACACAAGTAAGACGCGCGAACGCTGGAAGCGAACGCAGCTCGAAATATGTTGCAGGTGTGTGCATTTTAATCAGAGCATTGTCTACATTCCTGCGTTCTTCATGGCCACACTGTAGTGCAGGCGTCTGTGTGTGTGTGTGTGTGTGTGTGTGTGTGTGTGTGTGTGTGTGTGTATGAAACCCTGCTCGGCACTCTGGCGCACTCTAGAGGCTGCACACAGGCAGTGCACGCACACAGACAGACACACACACACAAGCCGAGCAGGATTACATAGTAAGCTCCACTTGGGCGGAGGCCTCCTTCCGCGTTCGCAACCATGCACTGGGGATTAGTCCGAGCTTTGACACAGATTGAAAATAAAATCAAAAAGAAGGAGAAAGGGATAATGACACAGTGGCAGCTCATAGCTGTCAGTGACCATAGGGGTGAAAGAGATGAGTTGTAAGAAATGAATCAGGGTGTGAGGCTGAGCTGTAATATATCAGTGACAGACAACAGCTGACAGATTCTGTCATGAACCGGATATTGAGCCATGCAAGTACAAAGCAAACAAAACAAATATAGTTCATCATAAACAGATTTTTTTGTAAATTAAAAGAAATATTTTGATATTTTGAATTAATTTCAGCACGGTATAGCTGACACATGAGGTCACAGGTGTGTGTGTGTGGAATTTAACATAATATCTTCGAGCATGGCTCGCTCAGCCAAACATAATCAATCATAATATTTGTGGTCTCATTAAAGGTAGGGTAAAAGTGATATTTTTGGGTTAAAACAAAAAGTATTTTGTTAAAAGGTTAAAGCACTATATTCTGATAGTAATCATTTCTATAGAGTGTTTGTTCAGTAACAGAAGTCTCCATGTCTCTCCAGCTCTTTAATAAACAGAAAATACATTTTCCGGTAGGTGTCAAAATCTCAGCCAATCAGGAGAAAGTACCCATTTTTAAGCTTCATTTTTTATAGTGTTCCAGTTCCAATTTTGCCTGCTCATTTCTTAGTGTCATCACTTCCAATTTCACTTGTTTAATCTGTATCCTGATTGAGTTCTCTATCCTGATTGGATAAAATTGGAAATTAAACTGAAACGAAAATGCATTTTCTGTTTAATAAAGAGCTGGAGAGACAAGGAGACTCCTTTTACTGAACAAACACTCTATAGCAATGAGTACTATCAGAATATAGAGCTATTTAACACTTATTTTAACCAAAGAAAATCACTTACCCTACCTTTAAGCACTAGACAGATGTACTGTATAGCTTGTAAAACAATAAAGATATAGCTTTGAACAGCAATATTAAAACACAGAGGCTGTGTTAGTTCAATGCTAAAAAAAATATCCACAAACAACCATTAAGTATTCTCTGGTTGTAAACAAGCTATTGTCTGTTAAATGAGCTGCTGTGTAATTGCGTCATGTACATCATATATTGAATTACATTTTCCTTGCATGTCTGTCAGCACGGAGTGTGTGTGTTATTTAATTGATAATTAATTTTAAAAAATGACAGCAACGATATGCATGAGCTCATTAATGTGAAAAGGTAATCAGAGCCAAAGGCACCTCTGCCATCTCTTAGCGAGCCCAATTAAATGGATTATAGAGGATATGCTGATTTCTGACTGTGTTCTGTCCCAAGGATTATGGATATGATGATGATCATTTATTTACCAGAGAGAGAAGGAGGGATTTCTCTGGTGCCTTTTATAGGCAGCTGGACAGGTGGCGACATCACCACCCACTAGTGATGAGCGGGTCGACCCGTAACCCGCGGGACCCGCGGGTCAACCCGCGGCGCGGGTGGGTCGAGCCAGAATTTCAGAGGCAATTATGCGGGCTGTGGGTGAGCGGGTCAGCCGCTCTCACACGAAAAAAATAAAATAATAATCACATGCTCTTGTTTTGTCTTTATTCCTAATAAGAATAAGAATAATAACAATAAAACAGTTTGAATACACTTGGGGATTATTTTCTAACCATGATTTTACAGAATTAAAAAAAAATCGCGGGTCGCGGGGCGGGTTGAGCCATAGATTTATATATGGGTTCGCGGGGCGGGTTGGGTTCCGTCGCGGGGCGGGTCATGAAAAAACCCGACCCGCTCATCACTACCACCCACATTCACAATGTCATCCACAGAGACACAACGTCACGACAATAACACGTGACACACACTGACAGATATCCATACATACAGAGCACACACACTCACTCACGCATGCAGTGTTGATTTCGTCAACTAAAACTATGACGAACAATGTTCCTCGACTACCTTTTTTCACTGACGAAAACTAAATAGAAACTACGGTACGCTTACTAAAACTAAGACTAAATATAGTGACAATTTCTTCAACAAATAAAAACTAGACTAAAATGTTAGTGAGGGATCTAGTGGAGAAGAGATCCAGTAGAGCTAAAAGACAAGTCATTTTATGTTTGGTTGTGCTCAGGTGCTGCGCTCTGAAAAGATCTACAAGCTCACAACACGTCGCAGCAGCCAAGTGTAAAATCAGCCATTACGACGCCATCAAGGCACCGCCAAAATACATTTTAGTCGACTAAATCAACTGTAGATTTAGTCGACTATAATCTTATGATTTTACAGTAAAACATTTCAGATGACTAAAACTAAATGGAATTTGATTCAAAAGACTACTAAAACCAAATTAAAATTAACTGCACGCTCGTGCACATGCGCGCGCACACACACACACACACACACACACACACACACACACACACACACACACACACACACGGAAAGATTTGAGTTAAAAATATAAAATATATGTATTCAAAGATTTGCACACATTTTGTAGATTTTTCAGAAAAATAGCAGATCTACTGTACAAGCTCATAGCGCGGCACTCGGTGCCGTCCCGGTTTTAATGGCAAGACACAAAGCTTGTGTGAATGAGCGTTGGGTCACTAAGCCAGCGACAGCAGTAATGTTTGTGCTGTGAGGTCAGGCGGGGTTCCAGGGCACGCAGCCTCTCTCTGTGGATGTGTCATCACTTCCTGGGGACCGTGGGGCGAGAGGCTAGCCGTCCGATTGGACGTCTCCGTGGCTACAGTTGTCAGGGTCCATTATGAAGAGACCCTGGTGGTGGTGATAGCTCTCCGCTGCAGATGGGTGGTAATTGAGCTAAATGGCTGTGAGACTGACTGGGCCACTTAGCCCACGCAAACCGGGGACGCATCTGTGTTAAACCACTTTATCCATTACTTTGGGCTATTACAAAAATAGCAGATATACAAGCTCATAGCGCGGCACCGAGTGCCGCGCTATGAGCTTCTAGATCTGCTATTTTTTTTTCTAAATCATGAAAATGTGTGCAAGTCTTTGAATGTCTATATATTTTTAAAGCAATATTTTTTTACTCAAATCTTTGCTTCTGGGGGGGGGGGGGGGGGTCCCTGGAACAACATTTTGGGGGGTCCTTGACATGAAACAAGTTTGAGAACAACTGATATTATTGCAAAATAATGATAAATATAAAAAGAAACTGTTAGGATTTAGAAAACATTTGTAAAATCCCCCAGAAGCAAACATTTGAGTTAAAAATGTTTGCTTTAAAAAACATATATATTCACACATTTGCAGACATTTAAAAAAAAACATCTAGAAACTGCAGATCTACAAGCTCTTAGCGCGGCACTCTGCTATTTAGAATAGCTTGCTTGTAGATCTGCTATTTTTGAATAGCCAAAGAAATCTAAAAATGACACACAGATGCCTTCCCGGTCTAAAAGGGTTAAGAGTCACTTAGGGAAGGTTGACTCTGACAACAGGGACTCACTCACTCACACACATATGCGCCACAGAGAGCTTGGTTGGCACAGACGCAGTGGTAGCCTGTTTCCAGTGTGGTCCAGTGTACTCAATTCATCAGTAAAGACAATACATACAACACAATGGACTAGGGCAGGGGTCTTCAACCAGGGGGTCCAGGACCTCTAGGGGGTCCTCAGAGTTACTACAGGGGTCCGCCAAATCTTTGTTTGATATGATTTTTTTTTTTTTTTACCATAACCACTTGAACACTAGCATCCCTTTTCTGAAGACCACTTTAGCCAAAAATAGCCGATCTACATAAGCTTGTAAATCGGCTATTTTTGGCAAAGAGGTATAGGTGTAGAGGGAAAAGAGCAGACCAAGTAAACAAAAAAAGTTTAATCTGAAACAATTCTATGCAATATAGAGGGGGTCCCTGCTTCATCTCTCTCTCAGCTAGGGGGTCCTTGGCCTGAAAACGTTGAGTAACTATAAAGTTTTCAAATACTTGTAGTGGAGTAAAAGTACAATATTTGTCTCTGCGATGTAGTGGAGTAAAAGTATTGGAAATTGGAAATACTCAAGCAAAGTACAAATACCTCACAACTGTACTTAAGTACAATACTTGAGTACATGTACATAGTTACTTTCCACCTCTGGCCACAACCACAGCCTCTGTTATGGCTGAGAGATCTGTCGCCGAGGCAACACAACATCCATTCTCCTTTCTGCTATGCAATTGAACTGTGGTCATACATGTCCCTGTTGTCATTCCATAATATGTCAACTTAACCTGAAGCTTACAGCTATGACAATCAGCAAGTAAAACCATACGTATATTTACATAATTGAAGCATACTGCAGATTGCACCATTTCACACAGTTCAAAAAGAATCCCTGTTTTACAGTATCACAGTTACAGAGAGCGCATAATGAGAATATTAAACCATTAAACCAAAAACCCCAAAAACTGTTCTACTGTAGCTGCTCTCTCTCTCTCTCTCTCTCTTATCAGAGGAGTATACAGTCATTTCCAATTAAAGCAAACCCTGTGGGCCAGAAGTAATTAAAACACAAAAGTAACTGTAAGAATGGTATTGTAAAACATTAAATGATTTACAGTATATTGCACAGCAAAAAGAGAGGGACACAAATCCAGAAGTGTGGAATGCAGACACAGCTGAAAAATGAAGCCAGGTGTTGTGGAAGGTGATGCAGGTGAGAACCGACCAAGACCAAAATAACAGCAGGCTTATAAATACACCCTGCTCCGTCCTCATATGTGTGCCTTTCATGGTGATACTCACCAGATTTATCTCAACAATGAAGAATCACACAACCTGTCATGCTGCATCTTACAGTTATCTCATTTCTACACTGACCATTTCACAAAGACGCATGCACGCACGCGCACACACACACACACACACACACACACACACACACACACACACACACACACACACACACACACACACACACACACACACACACACACACACACACACACACACACACACACACACACACACACACACACACACGTATTGCCAGGGATTGATGACCTTCACAATGGCGGACCAGAACTACTTCCAGTTCAAGGGAGGATCAACCAAAGATAACGCATACAATGTTTTGTATTGGATTTCCTCTCTGGTAAGAATACTTTGAGGACTCTAACAGGACCACTCATCCAAGGTTAATTCGACTATGCATGCCACAAAGGCCTTAAACACAAGGCTCCAGACATCCCGAAACAAACTGGTCGGGCTACCTCTTGGCCTTACACCCACAACTCATCTAAACCCTGCTCATTTTGCTAGGGTGGGATGGCTCAGGGTTGAGGACAGAGTACAGCAACTAGCAATGGGCCTGGTCTACAAGACACACTACACCACAAAGACACCCATGTACCTGTCAAAATACTTCACAAACGTCAATGAAGTCCACAGTCACAACACCAGAGGTAGCTCCACTTATCACGTCCAACCCAGATTTGGCACAGACAGGGGTTGAATGCGTTCTCCTGCTATGCCCCAAAAATGTGGAATGCCCTACCAACAGCCCTGGAGGAGTGTAAAACCCTACTCTCCTTCAAAACCGCTCTAAAAGAGTACCTACTGTATGTGGCTGCACTTCGAAAATGGCCCCTGTAAAAGTCAAAGCCTAGCCTTCGTTTTTCTGTTTTCAAACTGTTTTTATGATGTTCTTCATAGTAGTGTATACCTGTCTGTCATTTAATGTCTATATGAATTGAGTACAAAGGACCCCAATGGAAACAAGGTTAGGTTTTAATCCTCTCAGCTGACCTTGTATTGAACTGCACTTTCCTGTGCTTTTTTTCTGCAAACTGCTAATAAAGTATTCAAACAATCAATGCAATCTATTATAGGTACAGTAATATCAAGTACACAACAGGTAGTTTAGACCAAGCAATCCGATTGGTTTAAATAGGCTCTCGGCCGTGGTGCTCAAATGAACATGACCGCACACACCTACAGCAGCCGTACTCATGCAGTAACGAGGGTCTATCTATCTATCTATCTATCTATCTATCTATCTATCTATATATAATGTTTTAAGTAAGAGACTTGTGTCTGACTTATGTCCATGTGCCTTCCCATCGACTGACTGCTCACCCTTCTACAGATTCTACGCAGCTATATCCACTCTCTCTCATTTCCTAATCTAGCACTCACTATTTAAGGCCTGCTATTCCCCATGTCTTCACTGCCAGGCTGTAACTTAGTGTTTCATGTATTCTCTCTATAGCCTCCAGTAATTATACAGTCTGTTTCTGTTTGC
>NC_139948.1:50635485-50677985 GCF_963454915.1 Gymnoscopelus microlampas | reverse complement strand
ATCGCTCCATGTACTGTCCTCCACTGGAGGTCAGCCGCCCGTTTTTCAATAGGCAGATGCCGAGAGTAGTAGTAAAAGTATTGGAAATTGGAAATACTCAAGTAAAGTGCAAATACCTCCACATTGTACTTAAAGGACGACTTCACCACTTTTCAACATATCTTCATATAATAGGTCCTCACTAATGCTCATGATAAAATGGTACAATTGTTTTCTAATCCGTCTGTGTCTCAGAGGAGGGCTGCGGACAGTTCAGAAACCCGTCTACCAGTGACATCATCGATGGGGAATCCAAGCTAATAGAAACTGCAGGCTTTGTATTCCTGGAAAGTTGCAATGCAATAATAGATCCCATTGTTCTCGCCTTAATAAAAATCTGAATACATTTTTTTAAATCTTTTTGGAAAAAAAAATCCTGCCTAACGATGATGTCACTGGTAGACGGGTTTCTGGACTGTCCACAGCCCTCCTATGAGACACAGACCAAGTAGAAAAAAATGGTATCATTTTATCATGAGCATTAGTGATAAAATGTTGAAAAGTGGTGAAGTCGTCCTTTAAGTATACGGTACTTAAGTAAATGTACTGTAGTTACTTTCCACCGCTGGCATCAGGGCACCATAGGTCAGCAGTCACCAGCTGGGCTCCTCTAATCCCGGCAGTGTTAGCGATACGGGGACGATCCCCGCCTAGCTTATCCATATAAACTGTCACTGTCAGTGATTACAATGTGAGGCCAACGGGCTGAGTCCAGATAAAACTCTGACCTTTAGGCCTGTGTGTCCATGTAATTACTCAAGAGCTTAACCCATTAAGACCGGGAACGCATTTCTGTCATTTTTAGATTTATTTGGGCTATTCAAAAATAGCAGATATACTAGCTCATAGCGTGTGAGTGCTGCGCTATGAGCTTGTAGATCTGCTATTTTTTGGAAAAATCGTGGAAAATCGGGGGTCTTTGAAAATGTATATATTTTTAAAGCGAACATTTTAAACTCAAATCTTTGCCTCAGGGGGGATTCTACAAATGTCTTCTAAATCTTAACAGTTTTTTGATAAAAAACAATGTTGCTTTAATATCAGTGGTTCTAAAAATGTATTTGGTCGTGGACCCCCCATCTCAAAACATTTTGTGCCAGGGACCCCCAGAAGTTGTAACAGAGTTAAAAATATATATTCAAAGATTTGCACAAATTTTCACGATAATTTTTTTTTATAGTAGATATACAAGCTCATAGCGCGGCACTCGGTGCCGTGCTATGAGCTTGTATATCTGCTATTTTTGAATAGCCCAAAGAAACTGACACACGACACAAAATGACACACGGATGCGTTCCCGGTCTTAATGGGTTAACATACTGTGCATTATGATGCATGATGATGATACGCTGCAGGCATTTTGTGACGCAACAAAGAAAAAGGGGTGATCCTACAGCACAAATTGCACCGGAAAAATCTTGAAAAGCTTATTAAATCTGCTATTTTCAAACAGCCAGTATACAGAGATCGGAGCAGCATGGAGCGGGTATTGCAGTCGCGGTACCGTCACTGTGGTGACGAAAGGAGAGCTGAGCCAGAAGGCAAAGCTCCTACTCTCACCCCATGGTCATGAAGTGTGGGGTCATGACCCAAAGAATAAGGTTGTGGGTACAAGCGTGCAGAGAAATGAATAAAAAACGGAGCTAAAGTTGTAACTAAAGTTGTGGAGTAAAAGTACAATATTTGCCCCTGAGATCTAGTGGAGTAGAATGGGATGGGATATACTCCAGTAAAGTAAAAGAAATCCTCAAAAGTGTACTTAAGTACAGTACTTGAGTAAATGTACTTAGTTACTTGACACCACTGGCTAGTGGATTTCAAGGATTCAGTTTTTATTCCTTTGTGAGACATTGCTGAAATGAACGCAGCAACTCATTTTGACCCACTTATGTATCTAAGGGTTAATAATGATTGTCTTTTACACTGCACTGCACAGCATCCAACTGCATGTCTGATGTAAAAACACAGTTTCTGGTTGATGGGAGACTCTACTGAACCACGTGAACATCAGACCAGAAGATAATACGCATAAATACATGTTTTAACATGCAGTGGAAGGGGAACTGTGGCCTCACTGATTTCAATGTTTTTCAATACTTTACGCCACTTTGGATTTCATAGGACTTCTGATATGGGCGCTGTCGGGTGGAAACCTGGTATGTCCAAAACCATTCTTAAATTATGTTTTGCAAATAGCCATATTCTACAAGCTTACAACGCGTTGTTTCTTCACGCATTGCAGATCTGTTATTTTCACAACTTTAGTGTGACACTCTTGTCTGAGTATTTCGCCCTGGGAGTTTTCTTACCGTTATTTGAGGTTGAAATTCTCCTTTAATTAACGAAAATAAAGTTCAAATATGGAGATACAAGTGACATATTTATGATACTAGAATGAGATAGAAAGAGTTTCTGTTGCAATGTGTGCGTTGTCACGTGGTATAATGCCTGGACTAATACAGCATGACGGCTAAAATACACCAGAGACTGCTTTTACCCGCCTCTGTTTCTTTCATATACATCCACCATCACTGCAGCCATAAAAATCCATTTGGAAATACAATCCCCAGTTATGAAATGTTACATCATATAATAAATCATAGGCAACCACCTACAGATTGTAGCTCCACGGGCCTGAACCCTATAGGCCTAGAGTAGACCCTCGGCTGGATATAATCTCGGACACTGAGGAATACCCGGGTGCTAATTTGTTTGTCACGTACCCATGGGTTTATTATTTATTCACAAAGACAAGAGAACTGCATTATTCAACACTGTAAGGGGGTCTTCAACAGGGGGTCCGCAAACAAAGAAGCACATCATTTCCACAACACTGATGATAGTGCTGTCAAACAAATCTATGAAGCCATGAAAGCTGCGACAACAAAGAGTAATGAGACAATCATCTCAATATGATACTGTAGCTTTGAAAGCCTCTCATATCAAGTTGCATGGAAAGCTTTCTCAGAAAGAAATAATAAAGTTTAATATGCAACACAATTTTATACAATAGATAATAAGTAGGGGTTCTCTCTCTCTCTATTTCAATGTTAATCATCGCACCACCTGGCATCAAGCTGATGCCAGGTGGTGCGATGAAATTCACGACTGATGAGTCACTGACGTTTATCCCAACAACACACGGTAACCAAAACACAGTGTAAAACAGTGGTGTTGGGTTGACAGAATGTCTGCGTATGCTTTCAATGCATTGAATGGGACAATATCACGTTGTATCAGACCATTGAACGTGCAAGCTAGGCGACATACTGCCCTACCCGCGATTTATCAGACCACCATTGAATGGGCAAAGTAGGCGATATACTGACCCACCCACGATTTATCAGACCATTCACTGGGCCAGTGAATGGCCCAATAATGTCCCATTCAATGCATTGATAGCATCCGTATGGGGTGGACAGCCAGCCAGCAGCGCCTGCAGTGATTTCAGTCAACTCCATCACCACACTACTGCTGAATCCCAGTAGGATTATAATGCCATTCGGTTCGTCGGGGGAAGATCCTGTAGTTCACAGTAATGTTCATCTATTTACAGTATACAAATAAAGTGTTGATCAAATGCCATATTTTCCCACTGTCTCTTATTGTCTTATATTTTAAAATACATCAATACATATATTTGCTCTAACATTTACAGGTTCCTATGTCATTTTGGTGTGAGTGTCAAGGGCAGACACTCTTCACTAAGATAATATTTAGAGAAGTAGTCAAAGACTTTATGCGGAGTCGTTGTGAAAAATATAGCCTACCAGTGAAAGATTATAAAGGAAATACCATTTGCTTCATTTAAAAGGTTGCGGTATGTATGACTTGACTAGAACTAAATAAGGCTGCCCTCCGCTATCCAACCTTGAGCATGGCGTAGCTACTCAACAACCCATTGAAGAAGTATTGACCCGTTAAGTGGAGAGTATGCCGTAAATCCATCCATGTTTCACACGAAGCACTTTAAGCCATTAAAACCGAGACAGCATCTGTGTTATTTTAGATTTCTTTGGCTATTCAAAAATAGCAGATCTACAAGTTCATAGCGCGTCACTTCGTGCCACACTATGAACTTGAAGATCTGCTATTTTTAGAAAAATCGTGAAAATGTGTACAATTTTATGTTTTAAAGCGTACATTTATTTTTATATATAAACCTTTTTATTGGCGAATAACAATTTTTCATTCAGCCATTCAATAATACAGCACTCCAAAGCCAATATTTTTTACTCAAATCTTTGCTTCTGGGGGGGTCCCTGGCACAAAAATATTTTGAGATGGGGGTCCGCAGCCAAATGTATATCATTTTGGGAGTCCTTGACATGAAAAAGTTTTTTGAGCACCGAATGACATACATTAGCAACAAGTTTTTCAGAAGACTGTTTCAGGATTTAGAAGACATTTCTTTTAGACTTGGCCTCAGAGGTCTTAATGCGTTAAAGCTGAGAGATCACTTGATAAAAGGCGCCACTATGTGCGATGTGCGGCTCCATGGCTTCCAGACAGAGAGAGAATATTAGGTTTGGTGTGTGATCTATTCTGGTCTGGCCAGTGGTGTAAAGTAAGTACATTTACTCAAGTACTGTACTTAAGTACAATGTTGAGCTAATTTTATTTCGGAGTATTTCCAATTGTCTATACTTTCACTTCTACTCCACTACATATCAGAGGCAAATATTGTACTTTTACTCCACTACAATTATTTGAAAACTTTAGCTATAGTTACTTTGCAGATAAATATAATATTACATTATAAAACATACACTTTAGCCCTATTTGAAAATAGCCGATCTACAAGCTCACAACGTGTCGCATGGCGACGCGTTGTGAGCTTGTAGATCACAAGCTAGATCACTCACCACCACCATGGGTGTGTGATCTATTGTGGTGTGGCCGGGTGTGTCTCCTCAGGCAGCACAGGGCAGCCGGCTGACTAATGAAGTTGACGGTCGGGGCCGCGGTGTATAGCGGGGAGGGTCAGCGACTGCTTAATGAGGCCACGGGACCCCCAGTGCCCCACTGGAGGGGACGGAAAATGAGGTACGGTGTACGAGGTAAAACGAACAGCGGGCAGACAGTCACTTAAAACTAGTGGTTCTCAAAACTTTTTTCATGTAAAGGACCCCCAAAATGATATGTATTTGGCCGCGGACCCCCATCTCAAACTATTTCGTTTCAGGGACCCCCAAAAGCAACGATTTTCTAAAATATTTTTTTTCTAAAATATTTCTTTTCTAAAATACAATTTTTCTAAAATAGCAGATCTCCAAGCTCATAGTGCGGCCCTCGGCAGCCGCGCTATGAGCTTGTAGATCTGCTATCGAACTAACCAAACTATAAAATACGGTTAATGATTGTGACACTATATTAAATGATTTTGCTGGGGACCCTGGTACCCCTTTAAGGGCCCCACTTAGAAGGTTCATGTCAAGGACCCCCCCCCCCCCCCCCACCCCAAATGGATACGTGTTTGGCCGCGGACCCCCGTAAGAAGTGACGTTGTGAAGGGACCCCCCCTTCGTCGTTAAAAGTTTCAAAATTACTCACATACAATAGTTTTTCAAAATGTTTTGAACATAGCAGGAGTATATAAAATAGGGTTAATATGGTTAAACTGGTTCTGATGCTATATTACAGTAACTCATTTTGCTGGGGACCACCTAGAGCCTCTTCAAGGGGGCCCCCTGACCCCACTTTGAGAACCACTGGCATATTGAGGCCTGTAGTGATGAGCGGGCCGACCCGTAGGCAATTATGCGGGCTGCGGGTGAGCGGGTCAGCCGCTCTCACAAAAAAAAAAAAAAAAAAATCACTTGCTCTTGTTTTGTCTTTATTCCTAATAAGAATAACAATAATAACAATAAAACAGTTTGAATACACTTGGGGTGTATAGGCCTACTTGAAGATTGTTCTCTAACTGAGCCATATATTTATATATGGGTTCGCGGGCGGGTTGAGGCGGGTTGGGTTCCGTGGCGGGGCGGGGCGGGGCGGGTCATGAAAAAACCCGACCCGCACATCACTAGAGGCCTGTGTTGAGTTGAGTGGGAAAGGTAAAATGAACAGTGAGCGGACAGAGTGAATAGAGGAGCAGGAAGAGGGACTGTGCTGTGATAACTGACAAGAGGAAAGTGGAGTGTGTGTGTGTGTGTGTGTGTGTGTGTGTGTGTGTGTGTGTGTGTGTGTGTGTGTGTGTGTGTGTGTGTGTGTGTGTGTCAGACAGACAGTGAGTGTGCGTGTGTGCGAAAGTGTACGCATGCGTGCGTGTCCGTGTGCGTTTGTGCTAGCAGGTACACAAAACATGCACAAAAAGCCCCCCACCCACCCACTGCTCTTAATTATCAACCACAACAAAAGTGTCAACTCCGAGGAGAGAGGGGGAGTGGTGCTTTCACTGTCGAGTCTTCCTGCTACATCCTCCATCAGTGGGATGTGTGTGTGCGTGCGTGCATGTGTGTGTGCACGTGTGTGAGTGAGTGCGTTAGTGTGTGTCTGAGCGATGGTGAGTCACACACACCAACAGCGAGCGGTAGAGGGAACGGGTACGCTCGCCTTCTGTGATCTTGGCGAAGTGGAGAGGAGGGGAGAGGAGAGTCATGCCGACGGCAGCACTTTCACACAGCGACACAGTCACAGCTGGGGTCCGCCACAGGGGGGGAGGGGGGATGGGGTGGGGGGGGGGTAGTACCACAGCACTTGTTTCACCTGCCTACACAATGTTGGTCTGGGCCGTTCTCACTCGGCATCACATTCACAACACAGCTTGACAGGAAGTCCCCAGCCTCCTCCTTTCCAGGAAAACAGGGACAGGCGACGGGGGAGCGGGGGGCTGAGGAGGGGTGGGGGGGGTGCGAGTGCAGAGGGGGGCCTCCGTTTAACCCATTAAAACCGCGAACGAATCTGCCGCGCTATGAGATCTGATTTTTTTTTTTAATGGTGAAAATGTGTGCAAATCTTTGAATACATATATCTTTTTAAAAGTGAACATTTGTAACTCAAATCTTTGCTTCTGGGGAGGTCCCTGGAACGACATATTTCGAGCTGGGGGTCCGCGGCCAAATACATATCATTTTGTGAAATAAAAGAAACAGAAGATTTTCACGAATTGGTTAAAATCTAAAATGACAGATGCTTTCCCAGTCTTAATGGGTTAAGACACACCCCTGCCCGACCACTTCGGACTGCCACCTCGGGGCGACTGATTGCCTCGTCACTCAAAGGTCCTTCTGGTCGATCGACACGGTCACGACTTTTTTCTGTTCTGGCCCCACAGTGGTGGAATGAACTCCCCACTGATGTCAGGACAGCAGAGTCACTGCCCATCTTTCGCCACAGGCTGAAAACCCACCTCTTCAGGAAACACTACCCTTCCTCTTTGTCTGGCTTACTTGTTGTTAACTAGTTGTACGAACTCTTGTTTTATTGTTGTATTGTTTTATTGGATCTTGTTTAGTCGATACACTTTTTGTATTAGCTCGTGCTCATTTGATTTTGCTATTTTGTCTCATCTGTTTAAGAAAGTAGGTAGCTGATATATTGCACTTTTACCTTAGCGCTAGGTATACTCTTGGTTGCTTGTTTTTGCAGGAAATGCACTTAAGACTGCTGGTGATTAGTAGTTTCGTTCCCTACCTATGTTGAATGCACTTATTGTAAGTCGCTTTGGATAAAAGCGTCTGCTAAATGACTGTAATGTAATGTAATGTTAATGTACGTGGTGTTTGCCGCTTGTCTCCAATGATCAGGTTGGATGAGAAGTAGGGCGGAAACTATAGCGATCATTCAATCGATTACTCTTTTGATTAATTGAATAATGGATGTGTCATAATGTGTTAAATGGATTAGTCTGATTGACCAAATTAGCCCATACTTTGTCAGGCAATGATGTTGCGCAAAGTAGTGTCCGATTCCCCTCTGTGATGTCATTGGGGGGAAATCATAAAGACGATTTAGAAGATTGTTTACAAAAAATATGATTTTATACACAAACAGTTTTAGTTTGTTCACTTTTTAAGCCTCTTTTTTATTTTTATTTCAGTTAACCTTTTAGTTTTTTAAAGGGATATTTCACTTTAAAAAAGAAAATTGGGTCATTTTATCGTCTACTCAGGCTTGTGGGAACACCCCTGACAGTTTTTAAGTTGCTTCATTCAGTATTTAGATATTTGATATTAATGTTATCAGACAAGCCCCCTTCCTATACAAACCCATGGTAACTTCAAACTCCATTTTAACCATGTTAGATTAATCGGAAACATCCGTCCTTTGTTCCGGTGACTGACATTGTCCTTCTAATTACGTGAGGAGACCGTGTATTTTCAATTACTTTTTTCTTTGGGAAAATGAAAACTATCTAATACAATAAAAAAAATTCATCAATTAAAAAAGTAATCAAAAAAACACCTCATGTATTAGGAGGACAGGGTGAGTCACCAGAACCAAGGACGGGTGTTTTTGAAGAATCTAACATGTTAAAAATGGTGTTTGAAGTTATAATGGGTTTGTATTGGAAGGAAAAATATCCCTTTAAGCCTCCTTTTTATTTTTATTTCAGTTAACTAAAATGTTTCCCCGATTCTAGTTTTATTATGTACTATAGTTAGTGTTGCTGCTGCACACAGCCTGTCTCCTACTCAACTATAACTAGGACGTCCTGTTTGTGGCTGATCCCTAGGGAGGCAATCAGCCCAACACTCTGCCCAAAAAAAGATAGTAAAAATAGCAGGTAACACATGCACACACACGTGCACATATTCACACACTAACATGCACACAGACTCCGCCTGGAACTCCGGGGTGGGGGGGGGGTGGGTGTCGACATGACCTTCAGACGTGCGATGGTGGCAGGAGGCAGGGCAGGGCGCGGCACGTCTCTATGCGATGCCTTGTGAGCTTCGGGCTATTTTCTCTACGTTAGATTTAGGGTGAACTAACAGGCCAGTCACTGTGTCTTCATGATGCTAATAAATCAGTGGTTTTCAACCATTTTCATGCCAAGGACCCCCATTTCAAAATGTTTCGTGCCAGGGACCGCTAGAAGCAAAAATTAAAAAGTACATTTTCGCTTTAAAAAAATATAAATATTCAAAAATATGCAGACTTTTTCAAGGTTTTTCAAAAAATAGCAGATCTACAAGCTCATAGCGAGCTCATATGAGCTTGTATATCTGATATTTTTCAGTAGCCAAAGCTAAGCGGTTAAAATGATTGTGATGCTATGTTAACTCATTTCACAGGGGACCCCCTGGTACTCCCTGAAGGACCACTGGTGGTCCCCGGACCACTGGTTGAAAAACCACTGTAATAGACCATGTCCGTGTGGAAGGTCAGATGAACCGGTCAGCCCACTGAGGAGAAAACAAACTTCCGGACAGAATGACAGACAAAGGTTCCTTAAATTAGTAATAGTATAATAATAATAGTAACACATAATAACATACTGAGCAGGAGAGATGTTAGAAGCCCCCCCCCCAGCACAACACAAACCAGTGTTGTCCTTTTTCCACCCTGAAGCTGAACAAAGTCACACTAAACAGGTACTTTTAGAAACATTATTAAAATGCATCACCACCTCTTACCATCATCACCCCGAGCCGTACCCCCCCACCCCCCCCTCTCCAGCTCTCTCTCTCTCTCTCTCCCTCCCTCCCCCCCCCCCCCCCCCCGTGGCCCCTCCCTCATGGTGACATTAAACAGTGAAAAACATGTGCCTCCATTCTGAGGAATAGGTCAGGTGTCTGTCTGTCTGTCTGTCTGTCTGTCTGTCTGTCTGTCTGTCTGTCTGTCTGTCTGTCTGTCTGTCTGTCTACCCCCAGTCAACCACTGTCTGTCTGTCTGTCTGTCTGTCTGTCTGTCTGTCTGTCTGTCTGTCTGTCTGTCTGTCTGTCTGTCTCCAGTCAACCACTGTCTGTCTGTCTGTCTGTCTGTCTGTCTGTCTGTCTGTCTGTCTGTCTGTCTGTCTGTCTGTCTGTCTGTATGTCTACCCCCAGTCAACCACTGTCTGTCTGTCTGTCTGTCTGTCTGTCTGTCTGTCTGTCTGTCTGTCTGTCTGTCTGTGTCTGTCTGTCTGTCTGTCTGTCTGTCTGTCTACCCCCAGTCAACCACTGTCTGTCTGTCTGTCTATCTGTTTGTCTGTCTGTCTGTCTGTCTGTCTGTCTGTCTGTCTGTCTGTCTGTCTGTCTGTCTGTCTGTCTACCCCCAGTCAACCACTGTCTGTCTGTCTGTCTGTCTGTCTGTCTGTCTGTCTGTCTGTCTGTCTGTCTGTCTACCCCCAGTCAACCACTGTCTGTCTGTCTGTCTGTCTGTCTGTCTGTCTGTCTGTCTGTCTGTCTGTCTGTCTGTCTGTCTACCCCCAGTCAACCACTGTCTGTCTGTCTGTCTGTCTGTCTGTCTGTCTGTCTGTCTGTCTGTCTGTCTACCCCCAGTCAACCACTGTTTGTCTGTCTGTCTGTCTGTCTGTCTGTCTGTCTGTCTGTCTGTCTGTCTGTCTGTCTGTCTAGTGTCTACCCCCAGTCAACCACTGTTTGTCGGTCTGTCGGTCTGTCTGTCTACAGACACAAACGCATGCGCACGCACACTCATGCACGAATGAACGCACGGCCACGGACACAATGACACAGCAAGAACACACAGGTACTATTGTGCATTGAAAATGCAAAGGGGGCAAACACGCACGCACGCGCACACACACACACACACACACACACACACACACACACACACACACACACACACACACACACACACACACACACACACACACACACACACACACACACACACACACACACACACACACACACACACACAGGTAAAGGTCGATCAATGATTAATGCAACAGCCACCTAATAAATACAATGGAATGGTTGCACATCCTTTAATGGGCCTTAATTTAAATATTACATTACCTACTTATAGCAAAGCCTTCCCTTTCCTTTATTTTGTCCTCAGTGGATATTAGGTTACAGTAGATTAGATAGGATTACATTAGATTCAACACTTAATCTGTAGTCAGCACGCAAATATCCATTGTGTCTGCTGGCATGCATGTCTCTGGCATTGATTATTGATAGCTGTAACCAAGCATTTATTCCAAAATTGGTATTGTTTGAACAGATATTAAATAATGTCTCTAACACAGAAAGTCCAGAGGAACAGCCCACAATATGTAGATTCAAAGGGGTTGTGCACCAGTGGTGGTAAAAGTACTCAAATGTTTTACTTAAGTACAAGTATATACTTGTACTTAAGTAAATACTGCAATGTAGAAGTACTCCGTTACAAATAAAAGCCCGCAATTCAAACAGTACAATAGTGACTTCATGGGACAGGATGTCACCAAGCGTTTGATGTGACGTGACATCAGGATCATAACACCCCCCCCCCCCCTCCCCCCCAAGTCAGCATGCGATGTCGTGGGCATGCACACGCACACGCACACGCACACGCACACACACACACACACACACACACACACACACACACACACACACACAGCTGACCACACATTTTTCCCGTGCAGCAGTGCTGACAGGAGTCTGGGGAACACACACAGGAGTCTGACACAACACACACCTGCACTGTGACAGCATAAGTGCATGTATGGGGGGGGGGGTTGGTGCTCGGGTGGCACAGTGGTAAAGTGTCTGCCTAGTGCCCACCACCGCATAGTCTGGGGATTCGAATCCACCGTGGTGCATCGGGTTTTGTCGAGCGTCTACACGAACACAGCTGCCCCCGTGTGTACGAGGCACTGTTGATTTCGTCGACTAAAACTATGACAACTGCGACGCGTTGTGAGCTTGTAGATCGGCTATTTTCAGCATGCAACCATGTGTAAAATCAGCCATTACGACGCCATCAAGGCACCGCTGAAATACATTTTAGTACAAAAACTAGAACGTTTCAGATGACTAAAATATGACTAAAACTAAATGGACTTTTATTCAAAAGACTATGACTAAAACTATATCAAAATTTGCTGTCAAAATCAACAGTGTTTCGGGGGAGGGAAGCCGGGCCGGGGAGGAGGAGGAGGGTGATATTTGTTTTAATACCACATCAAGTCTGCATTGGTGCTGACATCCTGACATCCTGACATAAACCTTCTTCCTTTATTAGCGAGTTATGAGGATCCTAAATAAACCCTGTTCCTCTGACACACACCTCGTACTTTGGATGTCTCTAAATGTCAAAGAGCCCCAGAGGCATGAGAGACATGTTTATCCTCTCAGTGAGGAAATAAAAAACCTTCCACACGAGAGCATCACCAAAATGAGCCACGATCAAACCAAAGTGCTGTTCACCAGCAAACAGTCAGCTCTGAATCCATTGAGACCGGGAACGCATCTGTGTCATTTTTAGATTTCCTTGGGCTATTAAAAAATAGCAGATATACAAGCTCATAGCGCGGCACCGAGTGCCGCGCTATGAGCTTGTAGATCTGCTATTTTTGAAAAGCCAAATAAAAATCGCGAAAATGTGTGCAAATCTTTGAATATATATGTTTTTAAAGCGAACATTTTTAACTACAAATCTTTGCTTCTGGGGGGTCCCTGGCACAAAACATTTTTCAGATGAGGGTCCGCAGTCAAATGTACATCAATTTGGGGGTTGAAAACCACTGCTTTAGAGGCAGTGCTGCTCTTTATATACCCAAACGGAAGATTCGGCCGAAGGGTTGTTGCAGCTAGAGGATAATGGCCATCGTGTCCCTGAAATCAGATTTTGACATAGCCTAATAAGTGAAAAAGTGAAAAATGAAGTGAAAAATGTTGGTCTAATTGCAGTTCTATTATAGGAAAAGCCATGGGGGTCCCTAAAAGCAGTAGGGTGTCATCCTCCGGGGAGCAGACAGACAGACAGACAGACAGACAGACAGACAGACAGACAGACAGACAGACAGACTTCAAAAGAGGTAGAATGTATTCTACGGCTCGCTGAAATGGAAGGGGTTCTCTGCAGATCAAATGTTTCATACTCGATGCAGCTTCTGTTTTGAACGCTGAACATTTAAAGTGCTGCACACACTGAACACAATACTGGAACAGGGATTTTTTTCCACTTGGATTCACCACTGTTTGGTTTCATCACTCTTCAACACACTTTGACATATTATCTGTCTGGAACATTCCGGTGCTTCTGGCGACAGACACACAGTGGACAAAGTGTGTCCTATAGACTCCTAGCTCTCTCAAGTCATTCATTAATCGGCATTTGTTTATTTTGATCGTAACCAATCACACATGATGGGTGTCATCGATTAAAAAAAATGTCTTACAATACAACAGCAGTGACAAACAGGGGCGGATTAACCCTTTGTGGTGCTGCCGCCGTCACGTTTTACCACCGGTTTACCACTTCTTCAGCAGCCATCGTTTCAATATTTCGGCGCTCTTTACCAAATAGTAAAGAGTCTTTTTTGTTCACTTTTGCCCTGCCGATTGGCGCCCAGTGCTGCAGCACCATAAATCCTTTTGCATTAAGCCTGCACTGGAGACGACACACAGATATGTATGTGTGTGAGGAGGATAATAGTGGATAGAGGATAATAATTGCCATATAAAGCAGTGGTTTTCAACCCTTTTTAGATCAAGGTCCATTATTTATTCTGCATTTGAGCCACAGAACCACCGTTTGATGAGATTCAGCCTCTCAGACCCAAAACTTAGAATATTTTGCTATCGTTGGATAAGATTTTGTCCACAATTCCATGCTGTGTTGATGTGGTACCATAGGAGAGATAACAGGCCAGCGTTTATCAAAATAACAATTATTCTACATTCTCTAATTGTGTGACTTCTTGCAAATTAAGTAATGCAGATGTTTAACAATAATGTAACTCTTGAGAGAGTAAAATGAAACAAAATGGACCCGTAAGGGTCCATTTTGTTTCATTTTACTCTCTCAAGAGTTAAAGATCTATAAGGGTCCATTTGGTTTCATTTTACACTCTCAAGAGTTAAAGATCTATAAGGGTCCATTTGGTTTCATTTTACACTCTCAAGACTTAAAGATCTATAAGGGTCCATTTGGTTTCATTTTACACTCTCAAGAGTTAAAGATCTATAAGGGTCCATTTGGTTTCATTTTACACTCTCAAGACTTAAAGATCTATAAGGGTCCATTTGGTTTCATGTTACGCTCTCAAGAGTTAAAGATCTATAAGGGTCCATTTGGTTTCATGTTACGCTCTCAAGAGTTAAAGATCTATAAGGGTCCATTTGGTTTCATTTTACACTCTCAAGAGTTAAAGATCTATAAGGGTCCATTTGGTTTCATGTTACGCTCTCAAGCGTTAAAGATCTATAAGGGTCCATTTGGTTTCATGTTACACTCTCAAGAGTTAAAGATCTATATAAAGGGTCCATTTGGTTACCAACTCTCCATCATTTAGCTGGGGACCACCTGGAACCCCCTCAAGGCCCACTGGTGGTCCCCGGAGCAGTGGTTGAAAACCACAGCCATAAAGCCATTGGGGCTAAAAAGCTAAAAAAAAAATATATATATATAAGCGGTGCAAGAAGTGCAAGGGATTTAGTTTGTTCCTTTTCTGTGCAATGACATCATGTTCTTCTTATGAACTCACCAAGCTGTATGCTGCAGCGTTTAGGGGGGCTGCAAAGGAGAAGGGAGGGGCTGCTAAGGCGGGGGGGGAAGCTGTTAAGGGGAGACTAAAAATAAAGCGGTTGTCTCTGTGAGGAGGAGTTCACACACAGTGTCTCTTACAGCACCTGGACCGTATAGGATAAAGATCTGGTAACTCAACTCCTGTTCCTTCCACGGTAGCACTGTGTGTGTGTGGTCGTCTGTAAGCGGAAGGAGCGCCGACTTGGAAGTGTTTTCCGGCGGTAACGTGGCCGTGTGGTACCGTATCACCATACGTGGTTACCATCAATTATTGAACGGGAATGTCACAGTGTTAATCACTCACAATGCCTCTGGCAAAAGTTTCCCCCCCGATGGGAGCGTCGTGGTTCACAGAAATAGGCCAATAGGGGACGTTGAAACCAGTGCTGGAAAGTAACTAAGTGCATGTACTCAAGTACAGTACTTGTTGAGGTACTTTTACTTTACTGGAGTATTTCAAATTTTCAATACTTTTACTGCGACTCCACTACACCTCAAGAGGCAAATATTGCACTTTTTACTCGACTATAATTATTTGAAAACTTTAGTAGGCTATAGTTACTTTGTAGATTTGTATTATTATTATTATGAAACATACATTAACCACTTCAGCCCCATTTAAACTTTGGCTATTTGAAAATAGCAGATCCACAAGCTAACAACGTGTCACGATGTGACGCGTTGTGAGCTTGTAAATCTGCTATTTTGAAAAGATTTTAATACGTGTACATAATTATGATACCTTGTGAAACGGCACATTCTGCATAATGACTACTTTTACTTTTGGCACTTTAAGTATATGTTGATTCCAATATTTTAGTACTTTCACTCAAGTAAATTTTGATTACCGGACTTTTACTTAGTTATGCCAAGAGTGTTTCTACATTGCAGTATTGATACTTTTACTTAAGTAAAACTAAATCGAGTAATTGAGTTTTTCCACCGCTGATTGAAACTCAATAACCGCAATTTGTGAAGTAACTGAAGCGGTGAGAACCCAGCGGGGTGGATCAATGTGGAGCAGAGCCAGGAGACCAGTGGGTCACCAAGGCATTCAGCCGGGGAATACAACCTGTTAATGAGGAGGGTAACCCAGGTCAAACTACAGGGTCTCCACCTTTACTGAACAACCCTTCCCTTCTATTCTTCCAAAAGCATTGCTGACACAAACCATGACTCTCACTGACGTTTCTGGGACAGCAGATGTGTGTGTGTGTGTGTGTGTGTGTGTGTGTGTGTGTGTGTGTGTGTGTGTGTGTGTGTGTGTGTGTGTGTGTGTGTGTGTGTGTGTGTGTGTGTGTGTGTGTGTGTGTGTGTCTGACTGACTGAGATGACGACCTGAAGGCTTGCACAGATCAAAGATGTCAGAACACACCCAAACACACACACACACACACACACACACACACACCCACACACACACACACACACACACACACACACACACACACACACACCAAATTGTGGTCAATGATAACTAAATAGTGTATTTCTATAGCGCTTTCATCAAAAGCAGACAGCCGAGGAAACCATGCAAGGCACCAATGTCTCGCTCAAGGACATTTTTTTTTTTTATCCCACAGTTTTGTAACCCATTTTTTCACCCAGTGCCAATTGCCTATGTAATCCTGGGCGCTACTCTCCCTCTTCCAGCCTAGGGAGAGCGCATGCGCATCCTCATGCCTCTTCAATGCATGAGGAGCTAGCAAGCCGCTTCTTATCACCTGACAGGGGGGAATTTCCCTGGTAGGACGTAGCGTGTGGAAGGAACAACCAGTTCCTTTCCCCTCCATCAGGCGCCCCGCCTGACCGGCAGTATAGAGACCAGGATTACTGCATGTTTTCTTGTGAGGGTATTACCTACCCTAGGAGACACGGGGATAACATGCAAACTCCACACAGAAAGGCCTTTTCACCAACCCCACCTAGGGTATGGGCACTGATGACGCGGAGGAGAGGACACGCCCCAGCGCCCACAGCGTCCCCGGCGGGGATCGAACCCAGGACCTTCTAGCTGTGAGGCGACAGCGCTATCGACTGCGCCATCGTGCCCCCAGGTTAATAATCGTAATAGTGACTCAGCACTACAATAGGTTGATCATTGCAATAGTGACTCAGCACTAGTTTGCACTAGGTTGATCATTGCAATCTAGAAAGAGAACGTGACGTCACCCCATTGAAAGTGATAGTGAAAACCTCTCAAGATGGCGCCACCTGTCCATTGAACTCCATTGAACGGTTCCTCTAGCTGTATAGTGATGAGGAGAAGCATATACTGTATAGCTAACAATGAGAGGGACTAAATGATGACAGTGCACTTCAAAACTTCTGCAGTATATTTCTCACCCCGATATCACTGTCTGTCTCTGCTCTCAGATGATGCGCGTGTGCGTGCGTGTGTGTGTGTGCTCGCGCGCATGCGTGTGTGTTAATCTGCCTGTATAAACTAATTACTCAGCAGCTTGGCTGTGGCCTGATTACTGCCCTTCCTATTGTGCAAAACCAACCTTTAGAGACGCAACACACACACACACACACACACACACACACACACACACACACACACACACACACACACACACACACACACACACACACACACTGGGGACTTGTTCCAGAGAGCAGTGTTGATTTTGACAGGAAATTTAGATTCCGTTTTAGTCATAATCTTTTAAATAAAATTCCATTTAGTTTTAGTCATATTTTAGTCTTTGTCTATATTAGTCGACTAAATATAATAAGATTATAGTTGACTAAATATAGTTGATTTAGTCGACTAAAATGTATTTTGGCGGTGCCTCGATGGCTGATTTTACCCTTGGTTGCATGCTGAAAATAGCCGATCTACAAGCTTACAACGCGTTGCATCTTCAAGCTATTTTTGAGCTTGTAGAACACCCGAGCGCAACCAAATATTAAATGACTTGTCTTTTGGTTCTACTAGATCTCTTCTCCACTAGTCCCTCACTAATATTTTAGTGTAGTTTTTATTTGTTGACGAAATTGTCAATATATTTAGTCTTAGTTTTAGCCATCGGAGCATGAGTTTTTATTTTCGTCAGCGAAAAAAGGTAACCGACGTTTGGTCATAGTTTTAGTCGACGAAATCAACACTGCCAGAGAGGTGACAAAGTATTCGGGAAAATCTTCCCGATTTCATAGAGTTCGTCTACTAGTGGAGGCTGGTGTCTGATATTCTATTCCCAGGGTGCTCTGAGCTCCATGCCCCCAATCCAATCCTCACACCCCAGCGTTATTATCATAGATTTTCTCTTTATACTTTCCCGTTATTCCTCATATCCACAGAAAGATCCGCCCTCATTATATCTATTTTTCTCTCTCTATCTCGCGATGGCCTCTCCATCTCTCATTCCCTTTATCCATCTCCCTCTCACCCTCTGTCTGGTTTGTTTGTTTTTTAGGTTTGGTTTAACCACGTGAACCCAAGGCTAGGCACTTTTATTTGTGAAGCTCATTTAAAGGCAATTCAAAGTGATTTACATAAAACATTAAGCGTTACGATAAGTCATTAAGACACACATTTGAATAATATTCTAGTGCAGAATAAAAAATTAAAATAAAAACTCACTAAAAGCCAGCAGCCATCAGAAAGGTCTTTGAGCTTTGATTTAACAGAACTGAGAGCTGCAGCAGACCTGTGGCTTTCTGGGAGCTTGTTCCAGATTATGTGCAGCATAAAAAAAATTAACTGAACGATACATAGTAATGAGCATGCATGTAACCTCTCGAGGGTATACTGCCTGAACTAACCTCGCAGGCTACGCATCATGTTTGTTTCTGGGGACAGAAAACACACCTTTCCCAAAACCCAGATGACCTGAGAGGTCTGGATGTTTTATGATGTAGAACAATATCAGAAACTTTTTTTTAAAAAGAGAAAGAAAGCTAGACACTGGCGTGCTGTTTCGTGTTGTTGTTTGTTTGTGTATCCAAGGTGCTCTTGGAGAGGGATAATGAAATACATTCGGGAACGCATACAATATGTGTCATTTTAGATTTTTTTGCTATAAGCATCATTTTATACTTTGGGCTATTCAAAAATAGCAAATCTACAAGCTCATGGCGTGAAACTGAGCGCCGTGATTTTTTGGGGCAAATCTTTGAATATATATATTCAACATTTTTAACTCAAATCTTTGCTTCTGGGGATTCTATACAAATATCTTCTAAATCCTAACAGTTTTTACTTATTTTGCTAGAATATCTTTTCTTCTTCTTAAACTTTTTTCATGCCAAGGACCCCCCCCCCCTCCCATCTCAAAATATTGTGTTCCAGGGACCCCCTCAGAAGCAAAGAAAAGACAAATATGAAAGGACTGCCCTGACGAAGGCCAATTAGCCGAGACACGTCATTATTTAATTTGATTTCTTTCCTCTCCTACTTTTCTTTCCTCTCCCCCAACAGAGAGCAGCCTTGGATGCGTCACCACCACCACCTCCTCAGTGAGTGAACCTTGGCGTGTCTTTCTTTCTAACATCAGAAATGTCTTTTGGCCTTAATAAAAGCATTCAATGTTTTATAACCAACAGTATTAGTTTTTTTTTTCATTGACAGACAGGGAGCCAGTGTAGAGATCTAAGAACTGGAGTCGTATGATGATCCACTTTCTTCCTAGCGTTCGTATCATGAGGGCAAATGTTCCGCAGAGTCTGCAGATCTACAACTCTTCACAACATTATGAGCTTGTACACACGTGTTTGGTGAATATATTTAGTGTAAAGCTAAAATAGGAGGGGGCCTAGCATAGAGCCATGGGGGACCCCGGTCAGGTTAATATCGGAATACTGATATATTATTCATTTCAGCTGTTAGAATTCCAAACATGCAAACATGAATTACTTCAGTCTATATTAGTAGCTTAACGACTAGTATTAAAATTCATAAAGTTCATAAAGTTAACATAAGTAACTAAATGCATTTGAAATTAAATAAAAATGTTACTTTTCAGGATTCCAATTAAAAAAGAACAAAAAAAAAAACAGGATTCCAATTAAAAAATAGCAGACCTACAAGCTCAAAACGCATCGCACTGCGACACGTTTTGAGCTTGTAGATCGGCTATTGCTACTTTTGTGACATAGAGTGGCGAAGTACAGCATTCACTTACGAAAAAAAGTTAAAATACGGAGATAAGAGATGTCTGACAGTATATTATGCAATGTGTCCCTCTGGAGTGACTGTGGAAATATAGTGACCCTCTCTATCATCAAAGTTGCATCACCCCCGATCCAAACGTATTTTCCCCCTCCTCAAATGTCAGGGTCCTGCCAAGTAACGGTGTGACCGATGCACCCTCGTTAGAGAGGGTATATTACATGACAACTAGACACGACCTCGCTCCCGTAAACCCATTGAGACCTGAAGCCAATTCTACATGTCTCCTAAATCCCAACAGTTTTCTGAAAAAACATATGTTTCTATATCAGTGGTGCTCAATCTTTTTCATGTCAAGGACCCTCAAAATTATATGTATTTGGCCGCGGACCCCCATCAAAATATTTTGTTCCAGGGACCCCCCAGAAGCAACGATTTGAGTTAAAAATGTTTGCTTTAAAAAATATATATATATTCAAAGATTTGCACACATTTTCACGATTTTTCAAAAATAGCAGATCTACAAGCTCGTAGCGCGGCACTCGGTGCCGCGCTACGAGCTTGTATATCTGCTATTTTTGAATAGCCAAAAGTGTAAAATCTTTTTTTTTTATTTTTTAGCTCAAATCTAAAAATGACACAGTTCCAGGTCTTAATGGGTTAATTAACCATTCATGAGGAACTCCCGATATATAATTGGCACACTGGATATAATGCTGATAAGGAGGAGGATAAACAGGGTTTCCCCCCCCCCCCCCCCCCCACGCCCGCGCCCAAACCCTTATCTGTGTTTATCAACGAGGACGATAGAGCGGCAATTACCCTGCATAAGGAATGCATCGGCCGCGCTGGCTTGACAAATAGCCTGGAGGGGTGGGATGCCAACTGTAAGTGAAACAGATCTGTTTCTGCTGCACGAGTCACGACTCCACAACGTCTAACTGTCTAAGCCAGAGGGGTCTTCAACGTTTTCAGGCCAAGGACCCCCTAGCTGAGAAACAGATGAAGCAGGGACCCCCCTCTATATTGTAAAAAATTGTGTTTCAGATTAAACGTTTCTTTGTTTACGTGGTTTGCTCTTTTTTCCCTCTACACCTATACCTCTTTGCCAAAAATAGTGTGAGCTTGTAGATCTGCATATTTTGAGATGGGGGGTCCACGGCCAAATACATTTTGGGTGGTCCTTGACGTGAAAAAGGTTTGGAAACTACTTATTATAGCAACATACGTTTTTTCAAAAAAGGTTAGGATTTAGAAGACATGTTGTAGAATCCCCCAGAAGCAAAGATTTGAGTTATAAATGTTTCGCTTTAAAATATATATTCAAAGATTTGCAAAAATGTTCACGATAAAAAATAAATAAATAGCAGATCTACAAGCTCATAGCGCGGCACTCGGTGCCGTGCTATGAGCTTGTACATCTGCTATTTTTGGATAGCCAAAGTATAAGATAATGGTTAAAGTGGTTAAAATCTAAAACCACAGATGCTTTCCCGGTCTTAATGGGTTAACCTGAACACGCTTTGGGAAGCCACGTACAGCGGTGCAAGTCAAATAAAAAAAAAGAACACTGTATTGTACAGTACATACTTGAGTAGGCCTACAGTAAATGCACTTTTAACCCATTAAGACCTGGAACTGTGTCATTTTTAGACTTGAGCTAAAAAGTATTATTTTACACTTTGGGCTATTCAAAAATAGCAGATATACAAGCTCGTAGCGCGGCACCAAGTGCCGCGCTACGAAAAATCGTGAAAATGAGTGAAAATCTTTGAATATATATATTTTTAAAGCTAACATTTTTAACTCAAAATGTTGCTTCTGGGGGGTCCCTGGAACAAAATATTTTGATGGGGGTCCGCGGCCAAATACATATCATTTTGGGGGTCCTTGACATGAAAAGGATTGAACACCACTGATATAGAAACATACGTTTTTCAGAATACTGTTTAGGAGTAGAATCGGCTTCCGGTCTCAATGGGTTAATTACTTTCCACCACTGATCTAAATAGCTGTGATTGGTGATCCTGTGTACATTTAATTGTTGTACAGTATACTTGAATACTACAGTATACAGTACTGTTGTATAGTATAATTGTATACTACAGTATACATTACTTGACCCAAAAATAAAGCGGCTAAAAACGTTGCTTTTTTTCACACTCTATGTCCTTCATGAATATTTTATTTGCGCCTGGGACGCTACGAGTTGTGTGGTGACTCTTTAATCTTTCCTTTAGCGCCGTGCAGTGCTCCACACAGCCCAGTGCCCATAATAACTTTGATGCTTTTTATGTGGGGGGGGGGGGGGGGGGGGGGGGGGGGGGCACATCACATAGAATATGGAGATAAGAGGTTTCTGCTCCACACAGCCCATAATAAATCATCACCACCCTAACTCCATGATGGTATTAACTCTAGAACACAGTCTTACCCCAGCAGCTGATTCAGCCAAGCTAATGAATCTCCACTGTGTTTTTAATTGTTCCACTTTGCTCTCTCTCTCTCTCTCTCTCTCTCTCTCTCTCTCTCTCTCTCTCTCTCTCTCTCTCTCTCTCTCTCTCTCTCTCTCTCTCTCTCTCTCTCTTTCTCTGTCCTTGGGGGGTTATGCAGTGAAGTACTGCAATTTATTTTACTCAGAGGTGTAACATAACTTTTAAGTACTTGAGTGTTACTTGAGTATTTCCAATTTTATGTACTGTTACTTCTACTCCACTCACTCACTCACTCACTCACTCACTCACTCACTCACTCACTCACTCACTCACTCATTGGTAAATATTGTACTTTTACTCCACTACAATTATTTGACAGCTTTAGTTACTAGTTACTTAATTGAGTTAAGATTATTATTGCAAAATATGCATTAACCATTAAGCCCTAGTTTATAATTTGTCTGTTTGAAAAAATAGCCGGTCTACAAGCTCACAATGCGCCAAATTCTGCCAAGTATGTTTTCCCTATACTACGACACCACCGTGAGTGTAACAGAGGTCACGGAGAATATTCCATGGATTTTCAATCGCTCGTTTTCGCTGGCAGGCAGCAGTGGCACACTATTACACTATTACTGGCGGTTAAAGAGTTAATTATTACTAAATCTTCAAAGCAACTAGTAAAGAGTAGACATATATCAACGTATCAATACGTATACTTGAGTAAATATATTGCACTGTAGTTATTTTCCGATGCATTTTGGTTCCCTCCCTCTCCTCTGTTCTTCTAAAAGGCCACATGTGGATTTTAACGAGACACACCGTTAACCAATTAAGACCGGGAACGCACCTGTGTGTCGTTTTTTGATTTCTTTGGCTATTCAAAAATAGCAGATCTACAAGCTCATAGTGCGGCACCGAGTGCCGTGCTATGAGATGTTTTAAAGTGAACAAACGTTCACGATTTTTTTTTTTTAAATGCAGATCTACAAGTTGAACTATGAACTTGTAGAGCTGCTATTTTTGAATAAAATCTTAAAATGACTCATGCGTTCCCGGTCTTAATGGGCAGGAGGCAGGTCATTAGGAAGCTACTTATCATGGATTCAGTGGAGCACGCACGCACACACGCGCACACCAAAACAAGCGGACAACATCCACACACAGACAAAACAAAGGCATTACGTAACAGCAGCAGCAACAACAACTAAAGCGTGTTTCCTTGTGTGAAGCACAAAAGGAGGTGCGGGGGCGTAGGGTTGATGCTCATTCACTGGCAGCATTGTGAGGACAAACATTCAGCCTGTTCTCAATGGTTTGAAGTCACTGAATGTACTGAAGCAGTTAGAGTCTAAAATGTATTTTAGGTCAGAACAGCTTCACAGCACACAGAACAGTACAGTACATTGCAGTAGAGCATGGGTCTTCAACAGGGGGTCCGGGACCCCTACGTGGTCCTCAAGAGTTACTACAGGGGGTCCACCAAATCAGTGGTAGAGTGAGGCTCCCAGTTCGATCCCGGGCTCAACCAGAGTTAGTGTGGAAGAGTCCTTGAGCAAGACGCTGAACCCCTAATAGGCTCTATGCACAGCAGCCATATTGGAAAGAAATTAGGCCCCTTCCTTACTTCCTTCACCTGTGTTACCAATGATACTAATGAAGGCTCTGTTCCATTTACTGTAACACAGAGGTTCTCAGACCTTTTAATTTCAAGGACTCCCATAACTCTGAGAGTGTACAAATGGAACCAAATGGACCCTTACGGGTCCATTTGGTTCCATTTGTACACTCTCAGAGTTACACACCTGTAAGGGGCCATTTGGAACCCCCTCAAGGAACCTGAGGGTCCCTGGACCACACTTTGATACCCACTGGTGTAGCAGAGTGTTTCCAGTGAGTCAACATGCACAATCAGCACCCTGACTCTGTTTGACCAGAATGGAACAGAGCCTTCATTAGTATCATTGGTAACACCTGTGAAGGAAGTAAAAAGAGGCCCAATTTCTTTCCAATGGCTGCTGTGCATAGAGCCTATTGCTCCTGATGAGCAGGTTGGTGCCTTGCATGGTTTCCTCCTCCATCGGTGTGTGAATGTGTGTGTGAATGGGTGAATGTAATGCACAATCTATGTAAAGCGCTTTGGATAAAAAACTCGATATAAATGCACCATATACCATTTTATAACGCACCATTTACAATAGCCGATCTATAAGCTTGTGAGCTTGTCGATCGGCTATTTTCTGCCAAAAGAATCCAGCCTCCAGAAAATGGATGCCAGGGGTTTAAGTGGTTAAACCATTTTCAAACCTATTTTTGCTATTATTATTATTTACGTGTGAAAACGTGTGAAACTTTTCTATAATTTTCAACATGGCAAAAATAGCCAATCTACAATCTCACAACACGTCTCACCGTGACACATCGTGAGTCATATTTTCCTCGTGCGACAAAGTACAACATAAGGCTTTTAAGTGGTTAATTAATCTATGACTGAGAGCAATTATAAACACAGCAGATGGCTGGTACTCTAGCATTATAATTACAGGAAAATAATAATTATAACTGTGTGAACAAACCATACTTCAATACAAGGAAATTATGGGCTCGGTGGGGAAAACGGGCGTCCAACAGTCCTTACCCTGGAGGATAGAAGGTGAAGTGCATACGATGCACAAACACTACAGCAGGGTTTCTCACAAGTGGGTCAGTCCAGGGGTGCCGCAGAATACTTTGATAATATTTGGAATTCATCAATATCACTTCAGTTTAACCACTTAGACTCTATATGCTTAGAAAAACAGACCTGAGTTACACTGTACTTGATGTGTTATTTTTCCATCTACCCCAACTCTCTCCATCAAAAAAAGCAGATCTACAAGCTCACAACACACGTTGTGACGCGTTGGGATCGCTAGGGTTGCTGGAGTTTTTAAGTGGTTAAACGTCAAGCATAGTTATTTTCAGTCTGTTCTAATGGAAAACGTATATTCCTCTGTGACATACTGTACCGTATCGTAGGGGGAAAGATTTACATATTTACGTAGCGTAATCGTCGTATGCATTTCACCCGGAAACAATATTTTTTTCCGACCAATCACAACACTCGTTTCATTCACGGAAGAATGATACCAGATTCGTAACGTGTCAACGTCATTTCCTTAGGCGGTATATACTTCCGGCAAATTTTCCGGTTACTTCCGGTGCACCCAGACAAACCCTGCATGATGCATGAGCCACCAAAATACACACGCAATGGATGTGCAAAAGTACAGTTGCCCCTAGTGCGTGCGTGTGTGCGTGTGTCTGTGTGTGTGTGTACTTGTGAGGGCCAAATGTCCCTACATGTGCAGACAATATTCCTTGTCCTCAAATGGATGTTTCAACGGTGTGTGTGTGTGTGTGTGTGCGTGTGCGTGTGTGTGTGTGTGTAAACAGGGCCCTGAGTGGAGGCTGATGACAGACAGCGAGGGCAGGGAGACCTGAAGAGAAGCAGTGAGTCTAGCGAGAGACGACTGGATGTCTCTCATCACTGTCACGTCTCTACACCGTCAACCCTTCACCGTTAAATACCACTCCGTTTATGTGGAGCACACACACACACACACACACACACACACACACACACACACACACACACACACACACACACACACACACACACACACACACACACACACACACACACACACACACACACACACACACACACACACGGCTAATAACAATAACAATTCTATTATCTATTCCATAAATAGAGATTGCCTGCAAATCCGTGGCGACCTTTACATTACAGTCATTTAGCAGACGCTTTTATCCAAAGCGACAATAAGTGCATTCAACATAGGTAGGCAAGAAAACTACTAATCACCAGAAGTCTTAAGTGCATTCTCTTCTAGAACAAGCAGCTACTGTAGGGGTATACCTAGCGCTAAGGTAAAAGTGCAATAGCAGCTACCTACTTTCTTACACAGATGAGAGAAATAGGAAAATCAAATGAGCAAGAGCTAAAACAAATAAGTGTATCAAATAAACAAGATCCAATAAAACAAGAGCTCGTACAACTAGTTAACAACAAGTAGGCAAGGCGAAGAGGAAGGGTAGTGTTTCCTGAAGAGGTGGGTTTTCAGTCTGTGGTGACAGATGGGCAGTGACTCTGCTGTCCTGACATCAGTGACTCTGCTGTCCTGACATCAGTGACTCTGCTGTCCTGACATCAGTGACTCTGCTGTCCTGACATCAGTGGGGAGTTCATTCCACCACTGTGGGGCCAGAACAGAAAAAGGAACATTTCGACAATCAACCGTCGCTGTCGGTGTTTAATTATTAATCATGGCTCCAGTGCTGTTGGGATTAAAACCAATGAACTATCGCAAAGTGACATACGTGTGTATGAGAGATTATTTTTAGTTTTCTCTATAGCATTTATCTAAACATTTAGCGTTTGTGTTTAGCGCTTACACGTTAACACCCCTGCATGGTAGCAGAGCCTGCTGTGGACGATCACGCAGATGATGTTTCTCACACTACTGAAGTGAACGCTGGCTGTATTTAGACGACAGTGTGGCGCGCGCACACACACACACACACACACACACACACACACACACACACACACACACACACACACACACACACACACACACACACACACACACACACACACACACACACACCCTGTCAGCCATGTTAGAAAGACACTACAGCATTAGTATGTCTGACACCAATCATCAGTGGCGTCATCTGTGGGCATTGAGTCACGGCCTCAATGCGTTCACACTGTCTGTAGAGGAAGAGATGGGAGCAGAGTCAGCCCAGTTTAGAGTTTACAACTCTTTTCAGAGCTCTACTACACCACAAGGGCACTGGTTTGCTTTCTTTCTTTCTTTCTTTCTTTCTTGGTAACATTTTCAGGTCGGAATACCGATTTCATCCGATCATGAGGGAGAACTAAACTCGTGCGGGAAACAGTCGCAAGTCATTGGAACGCTTTAAAATGACAGGGCTTACGTGGTTAATAAACTAATATTCGGCTATGAACAAAAAAGTTTTTTAAAAAAGTTTAAAATAAAATGAATCGACACGAAGACATTTTCTTCGTGTTGATTCATTTTTTTAAAAGTTATTAAAAAAACCTGCCTGCTCAATTATTTGATTAACCTACGTGAACGTTAAGTCGGTTTAGAGGTCCTAAAATGTCAGTTTTAATTGCCCGGGCTCTGCTTCAAAAGCCACCCTTACTGACACCCATCTACGCAAGCTAGCAGCGGCGGCGGCATTTAGCAGCAACAAAAAAAAAAGAAAAGGACAAGTTAATTGGAGCGCCCCCGTCCAATAATAAGTCCCCAACCATCCTTCCTTCTGCTTCGTTTACACCACCAGCCAAACGACAGAAGAGCAAATTACCCCTGTGACTCCTCCACTCTTCCATCCCTCTCTCTCTCTCTCTCTCTCTCCTGTCATTATCTCCTGGCTTGAGACACACACCGGCGCGCGTCACAATTCATTAGCAAGCTAACACCCTGGCTTACGTACGCAAGCGTCCGTGAGGCCCCACGATAAACTGCAGATTGCAATTTGATATCTGTAATTAACCCGTTACGACCGGGGAACGCATCCGTGTGTCATTTTAAGATTTATTTGGGCTATTAAAAAAAAATAGCAGATACACAAGCTCATAGCGCGGCACCGAGTGCCGCGCTATGAGCTTGTAGATCTGCTATTTTTCGGAAAAAATGTGAAAGTGTGTGCAAATCTTTCAATATATATTTTCAAGCGAGCATTTGTTACTCAAATCTTTGCTTCATGGGGGTCCCTGGAACACAATATTTTCAAAAATATTTTGCGATATTTTTATTTTTCATATTTGTTTTGGAAAAAATATGAAACATTTTTTAATATGAGATTTAGAAAACATTTTTAGAATGGGCCTCAGGTCTTAATGGGTTAAATCAGGTGCTAATGTAATCATTCACGTTCATCAGCTGCTCCACGGTGGCAGCTTAGACGATTTGTGTGTTTTTTCTTTTTTTTAAGGAAGAGCTTTTTTTGGCTGATAAACGGGACGGGATGGCTGTGGCAAATCACGTGCACTGATGCTGCTGCTGCTGCTGTCGGAGAGGATTAGATGATGTGCAGGAAGTGAATCAGTGTTCATAATGACAGGTGTCCACATGGATCTGAGCACATTCCTCCACCAACACGCACTATACTCATTTCAACTTGATTTTATGGCATGATGGGGCTGAGCTGTCCAGTGGAGGGTCTGCCTGCCTGCCAACACGTCGCATCGCGACGCATTGTGAGCTTGTAGATCGGCTATTTTCAAATGGCCGAAATGTATATAGGGCTGAAGTAGTTAATGTATGTTTTGTAATAATAATCCAAATCTACAAAGTAACTAGTAACTAAAGTTTTCAAATAATTGTAGTGGAATAAAAGCACAATATTTGCCTCTGAGATGTAGTGGAGTACCGGTAGTAAAAATACTGAAAATTGGAAATACTCCAGTAAAGTAAAAGTACCTCAAAATTGTACTCATGTGTACAATTTTAGTAGTACTTGAGTAAATGTACTTAGTTACTTACTTTCTAGTAAACTCCAATCAGCCATATTGTTGGTGTTTGGCGGTTTATGTAAGAGTCTAATCTAAAAACGAGAGTCAGATGCTAGCTAGCGCGGGTTTAATGACGCACACGCTCAACGCTCATCATAGAGTACAGAAGTCCTGGCGTCACTCGTTCATCCCCTGGGTCGTTGAAGTAATTTCTCTATGGAGAATAACATTGGGTCATCTTAGAATCGTCTCATATAAGAACTGTGGTCCAAAGATCATTTGTTTATTTTTGGAACACATGCAGTTCTTATTTGACGCGATATGAAACACGTCTATGGGAATTCAGAATCGGGGGAAAAAAACAAGACTGAGGTAGGATGAGTAAAATTACGTCAGACTTCGGTGCTCTATAGCAAAACTCTCAAAGTCGCCGGTTCTCAACGTCTCAACACATGGAACCAAATGGTTCCATGTGTACACTGTCAGACAATGTAGATAAGGGTCAAAAAATGGAGTCCGTGATCTAATGCATATGAAACTGGGGGTCCTCAAAATTAAAACGATCCAACCGGTCCCATCAGTGCTTATTTCACTCCGTGATTGTTGGACTTGGAGTCCATTTGGGCCAGACAGGACGTTGAGAAACCCAGTATCTTTAAGCTTGACCTCGTTGACACGTTACAGTCAGAATTTGCATCAAGTTTTTAATACCCTCTAACCCTGCGTTGCCCCCCCCCGCTCCTCACAACACAAGTTAATGTGTAGTTGACTCTCTTAAGCCCTAATCTGCTCGGGGGGGCATTTAGACGTGAACATGTGGAGTGATTTGACATTGTGTAAACTAAAGCTTTGCCGGCGCGGCGCAGCGTGGCGTAGCGAGAGCTAGCGCTCAGCTAGCCCCTCCCTCCCTCCCTCCTCCATGCCAGCTGTTGCTGCGGGTTACGGCTGAGCCGCTACGGCGGGGTAATGACTTGGCGACTGGCAGCTTAACCCATTAAGGCCCGGGAACGCATCTGTGTCATTTTAAGATTGCTTTGGGCTATTCAAAAATAGCAGATCTACAAGCTCATAGCGCGGCACCGAGTGCCGCGCTACGAGCTTGTAGATCTGCTATTTTTGAAAAGAAATCGTGAAAATGTGTGCAAATCTTTGGATATAATATATATTTTTAAGATTTTTAACTCAAATCTTTGCTTTTGGGGACACAACAAATGTCTTCTAAATCTATTTTTTGTTTTTTAAACGTATGTTGCTATAATATAATATATATATAAAATATGTTTTTTTCATGTCAAGGACCCCCAAAATGATATGTATTTGGCTGCGGACCCCCCAGAAGCAGAAGAATTACATGTATTTAATAGGGACCCCCCCCCAGAAGCAAAGATTTGAGTGAAAAAAAGAATCCCTTTAAAAAATATACATTCAAATATTTGCATACATTTTCACGATTTTTCAAAAATAGCAGATCTGCAAGCTCATAGCGCGGCACTCGGTGCCGCGCTATGAGCTTGTAGATCTGATGTTTTTGAATATCCCAACGTATAAAAATAATGGTTAAAGTGGTTACACAGATGCGTTCCCGGTTCTAATGGGTTAATGGTGCAAGACGTCGGTATTACTGTCAGCATAGTATACCGCTGCACCCTGGCACCCGCATCGGCCGAGGCTAACGCCACACAGCAAGGTGATTCACTGCCTGATTTATGCTAAGTGGGGAAGAGAGGGGAGGGGGGGTGAAACTGATAGCTATAATGTCTGTGTCCCAGTAATTAAGTTTGAGCTATTCCATTTCATTCGATTACTTTGTTTATACAAACACAAGAGGGGGCCAACGGGGGGGGGCTGAGATATTTAATCATGCCGTCATTTAATCCATCAAGACCGGGAACGCATCTGTGTGTCATTTTAAGATTTCTTTGGCTGTTCAAAATAATTGCAGATCTAAAAGCTCATAGCGCGGCAAGATCTGCTATTTTTGAAATTATCTTTGAATATATAATTTTTTTAAGTGAACATTTGTATCTTCAATCTTTGCTTCTGGGGGGTCCCTGGAACAAAATATTTTTTATATTTTTTATTTTTTACATATAAATATTTTTTAAACTGTTAGGATTTAGATTTTTTTTTTAAGAATCGGCCTCAGGTCTTAATGGGTTAACAAGACTGAGGGCGGCGGCTATTTTTGGGAGGAAACAAATGGAGCGGCTGTTGATGGATCAACGAATGGCGTGTGGCGTGTGGTGGGTGGTGGCAAAGTGAAGAGGTAGGGTGGGGTGACTGTGTTGCAGTGGATTCAATCATAATCATAGTCATGAATGAATAACATAGCAGCGGATATTATTCAGATCATATCTGGCTGTCCATGCATGCATGGCTCAAACTGGCTTTTGAGTTCAAGTGTCCTTGAGCAAATTAACACTGATCCACAAATGATGTCATTAAAACATTCTCACCCCGTCTGCTACAATGTTATTAGCAAGAAGGTCCTGGGTTCGATTCCTGCCGGGGACGCTGTGGGTGCTAAGGGCGTGTCTTCTCCTCCGCGTCATCAGCACCCATACCCTAGGTGGGGTTGGCGAAAGGGCCTACTCTGTGCGGAGTTTGCATGTTCTCCCCGTGTCTCCTAGGGTAGTTAATACCCTCACAAAAACATGTAGTAATCCTGGTCACTATACTGCCTCCCCCATGACAGCCGGGGCGCCTGATGGAGGGGAAGGGAACTGGTTGGAATAACGTGTTCCTTCCACGCGCTACGTCCTACCAGGGAAACTCCCCCCTGTCAGGTGACAAGAAGGTCAGTTGGCTCTCATGCATTGAAGGAAGCATGAGCTCGGCCCTGGCCTCCCCAGGTTGTGGGGGACTGGTGTAGCGCTGGTGTAGGGCTGGTGTAGCGCCCAGGATCACTTAGGAATTTGGCACCGGGTGAAAAAAAATGGGTTACAAAAATCGCAGGATAAAAAAATTAAGTAAAAAAAAAAAAAAAAATACATGTATCTCTGATCTCTTTTACCAGATTGCTTTTTTGATGAGAACGAGCTATTATTCAACTGCCGATACAGAACGGACGATCACGGTTACAATGTTTTCTTTTCCGGTGGAATAGATATAGATAGTCTAAACCCATTGAGACCTGGAACGCATCTGTGTCATTTTTAATATGAGCTAAAAAGCATTATCTTACACTTTGGCTATTCAAAAATAGCAGATCTACAAGCTCGTAGCGCGGCACCGAGTGCCGCGCTACGAGCTTGTAGATCTGCTATTTTTAGAAAAATCATGAAAATGTGCAAATCTTTGAATATATATTTTTTTGAAAGCAAACCTTTTTAACTCAAATATTTGCTTCTGGGACCCCCTGGAACAAAATATTTTGAGATGGGGGTCCGCGGCCAAATACATAGTAGTTTTGGGGGTCCATGACATGAAAAAGATTGAGCACCACTGATATAGAAACATAGGTATTTCAGAAAACTGTTGGGATTTAGGAGACATGTAGAATCGGCTTCAGGTCTGGTTCTATGACATTCATTTTCACTTTTTTTATTTTTTATGTTTTTTGGGGGGTTTTATGACCTCAATTACACTAAAAAAATCTGAACTTTGAACATTCAGTGGATTTTCTGTGGTCTGGGGTTTTCTGAATAATTAGGCTGAAAAGTAATCTTCGACAGTGAGGTCACTGTCAATTAATCCCGCCCACTCTCCTCCTCGCCCCTCCCCTTCCCTATCTTTTCCTTTGGGGGGTGCGGAGCAGAGGCGATGATTGACAGGCAAAATCCCTCACCAGCGACACCCGCAGGCAAAGATTTATTTTTTCATTGCAGTTGAAAAGGCTTTAGAAATGTGAGAGAAAAACACCTGCCATGGATCAATGGAGTGGATTTTTTTGTTAAAACTTTCTATACACGTTTGAAGGACCATGACAAAGACTTTTAATGTGTGGTAAGACTGAACGTCATGAAACCTTTAAAGGGTTAATGCCAATGGTACAGTGGTACAGTGAGGCAATAAGGCAGCCATGTTGTTGTTGTGTTGTTTGTTTATTCTCCACAAAGAAAGAACATTGACTTGAAGCTCTGCTGTGGGGATGTGAGCAGTGTTCTCCTCATGCTCACTACAGCGAGAGACATCTGAATGTTCACCGTCTCAGAAGGACGAGAGCGGAAATATATCCGTGATAATTCATCCATGTATAACATTCATTTTATGCAGAGTCAAATCCCATGCAGTATGTAAATTAGGCTACGGTACAGCTAGCTGCCGAGGATGAGTATAACAGTATGTAATTCCCTCTGTGATCGTCACTTTGAATAACTTATAACAGGCACTGTAGTCTGACATTTTTATGACACCGTTCTTTGTACTGTGAGTGTGTGCGTGTGTGTGTGTGTGTGTGTGTGTGTGTGTGTGTGTGTGTGTGTGTGTGTGTGTGTGTGTGTGTGTGTGTGTGTGTGTGTGTGTGTGTGTGTGTGTGTGTGTGTGCGCGTGTGTGGGTGTGCGTGCGTGCGATGTTTGTGTGAGCGTGTCTAACCGATTAAAACCAAGAAAACATCTGTGTCATTTTTTAACATAAGTTTTTTCAGAAAACTGTTAGGATTTAAAGGGCATGTGTAGAATCTGCCTCAGATCTTATATGTGTTTCTATGAAACAGTTTAATTTCTAAAGTTATCTGGAATCTTTTATCAAGAGCTGAGTTAAGTACAGTACTTGAGTAAATGTACTTAGTTACTGGAGTTATGGATTGAAACTGCCACTGGTTGGGGTGGAGGGCGTGTACAACAGCGACCAGCTTTACATTTGAATCACTGAGTGTGCCTTTAAAACGTTTAATCTTACGCAAATCTAACATTCCTACCTCCTCTATTCGTCAGACAGACAACTAGCAGAGAGAGAAAGACGACTGCAGCAGCAGTTCTGTCAGACTTACCGGCTCTAACAAACTCTAATGAACTGCAAAATCACTGACAACCATATAACTCCCCCCTCATCTCAGCTGTTTCCTATACCTTCAGCATGCTGCTGGGTGCTCAGGTAAAGGGAAGCCATGCCTCATGTTGTCACTCTGCTCCGCTTGTCTCGCCAATTAACCCATTCAATCCGGGGAACACATCTGTGTCATTTTAAGATTTATTTGGCTATTCAAAAATAGCAGATCTACAAGCTCATAGCACGGCACTGAGTGCCGCGCTATGAGCTTGTAGATCTGCTATTTTTGAAAAATCATGAAAATGTGTGCACATCTTTGATTATATATATATATATATTTGTTTTTAAGCGAACATTTGTAACTCAAATCTTTGCTTCTGGGGGATCCTACAAATGTCTTCTTTTGTTTGTTTTTAAATGTATGTTTCTATATATCAGTGGTGCTTAAAACCTTTCCTGTCAAGGACCCCCAAAATGATATGTATTTGTATTTGGAACCCGTCAGTAGATCAATAAATCAGACTTCTTCAATAAATCAGACTTTGCTTCTGGGGGCAGACACCCAGAAGCAAAGATTTGAGTTACAAATGTTAAAAAAATATTAAATATAAAAAAATATATATATATATATAATCAAAGATTTGCACACATTTTCAAGATTTTTCAAAAATAGCAGATATACAAGCTCATAGCGCGGCACTCGGTGCCGCGCTATGAGCTTGTAGATCTGCTGTTTTTGAATAGCCAAAAGTATAAAATAATGGTTAAAGTGGTTACACAGATATACGTTCCCGGTTTTACTGGATTAAAGCCAGTGAGTCACTGAGTGTTACTGAGAGGAGAAGAACTGTAATTAGGGGTTGCTAGTTCATTCTTCATTCTTTATTGGGATCCCCATTAGCTCCCACTGCCACCGCGGTCACTAGTCTGTATGGGGTCCACAATGAAACAACACAACATAAAACAACAAGGGCTGTCAAAGTTAATTAACGCACCGCTGGGTTAATCGCCAGTAATTATTTTAATCGCAATTAATTAATGTGCATGAATGTGACGTGCATGAATGGGCGCACGGCGGACGTGGTCACCCTAATCTACAAGCTGCTATCTTCAAAAGATTTTTTAATACATTTTGAAAACCTGTGAAAAGGGACATTCCGCCTCATGTCCTTTGAGTGGCACGGACGCTATACACCCACTGTTCCCACTGTCTGCCTGTTATGAAGAAAAAGCTCTGCCTAGAGGTTGTTTTTTTTCTGATGGAAATACGTGACATCCTCCTCCATGCACCCCCTGGTGACGGCACGGGGCATCACATCAAAAAAACTTCAAAGCTCACTTCAGGCTAAGGAAAGGAAAGGAACGCGAAGGAAAGAAGTCATTTGAAAAGCTGTAGCGGTGGGTTGAGCCAGCAGTCTCCAGAAAGTTGATAGTGAGCATTTCTCAAGAAAAGTGTTTTGAGAAAATAGTAATTCTCAACTTTGAAAGCGCTCCGCTCAGCACCAACACACCTAAATTGCACACATACTGTAATGGGGCACTTCAGCAGTGTTACATTAGTGTTTAACACTTCAAACGGCCATAACTCAGTGATCATTGCTCTGATCAGCGCAATATAGGACTGGATTTGAAGGCCACGTAAACGGCATCGAAATATAATGGAGAAAAAAAGTGTCAAGTTTGCATTTTTTTACATTTTGACAATAGACTTCTGGACATTTTGCAATAAGAAAAGATACAAAGAAAAAAAGGAGCATTCAGAAAAAATGGGGGAAAAGCCTAGAAAGACATAAGGATATCAGTTGAAAGTGGTTAAAGGACAACTTTGGTTTTTCACAACCAAGGTTTATATTTTAGCTTGTAATTAAAGTAAATAAAAGATGAGTGTAATTTTTTTTTTCATTTACTGCTTTCTGTAGTTTTTGCAATTTTAGCGATCTTTTTTACAGTGGGCGGGGGCATTCTGTCCGGTGCCTAAATATGTATTTTTTTTACACAATAACCCGGCATTTTCTTTATTATTATTTACAGTAGCTCTTCTAGCCCCCAATAACTCACATCTGGCCATCAAAGACCACAGGACCTTTTTTATTGTGTAAAATACATATTTAGCCACCGGACAGAATGCCCCCGCCCACTGTAAAAAATATCGCGAAAATTGCTAAAACTATAGAAATCAGTAAAAAAAAAAAGAAAACACTCATCTTTTATTTACTTTAATTACAAGCTAAAATATAAACCTTGGTTGTAAAAAAACAAAGTTGTCCTTTAATATGATCTGAGCAAAAAGACATATGAATGAATGTGGATCTGCCAGGAGGACGGTAACAGCATTGGACCCATAGTACATTGGATCACACACACACACACACACACACACACACACACACACACACACACGCACGCACACATGCACACACGCACACACACGTACACACACACACACACACACACACACACACACACACACACACACACACACGCGCACACACAGCACTCTGCTGCCTATGGACAGCATCCAGTGAATGAAGGTGACTCAATCACAGACAAACATCTTTCATAATGGATATCATGACATCATGGTCACCATCACGTCTGTGTCCTGTCACACTCATTAGCCCGGGTCTGGTGTGTGTGTGTGTGTGTGCGTGTGCGTGTGCGTGTGCGTGTGCGTGTGCGTGTGTGTGTGTGTGTGTGTGCGTGCGTGTGCGTGTGTGTGCTGTATGTCAGTGCTCAGAGACAGAAGATGGAGATTCAGAGGTCAAGTGGGGGGGGGGGGGGTAGATGATGGAGTGACTGACAGATAGATGTAATATAGAGTAATGGATGATGTGGAGAAAGACACACACACACACACACACACACACACACACACGTCAGACTACAGAGGAATCAATCTTGAGTCTCCTCATCAGCACCGAGATGGAGGACGGCTATATTTAATTAATATATATAATAGATCATATTTAATTCTTCCATTTATTACTGTATATGGCGGGTCCACTAGGTAGGAAAAGGGAGGGTCTATAACTCTTTTTTTCTATATCGTCTCTGTCGGGTGGAAACCTCATTATGCCCAAAACTGTTACTTTTCAGGATTCTAATGAAAATATAGCAGAAGATCTACACGCACGTGTAGATCTTCTACTTTTGATGCTTTTGTGTGATGCTGTAGTCGTGGTGGTTCTCAAACTTTTTCAGGTCAAGTACCCCTAAATGAATGCGGATTTGGTGGCGGACCCCCATCAGAAAAGAGTTCCAGATGTGGTGTTAAAAATGTAAAAAAAATATTCAAACATTTTCAAAGAATACCAAGATTTTTGAAAAATAGCTGATGCATTAGACCACGGACCACCATAACTCTGAGAGTGTACAAATGGAACCAAATGGACCCGTGAGGGTCCATTTGGTTCCATTTGTACACTCTCAGAGTTACAGCAACATAAGGGTCCATTTGGTTACTAACTATCCAACATTTATCTGGGTACCCCCTGGAACCCACTCAAGGACCCCTGGAGGTCCCCGGACCCCACTTTGAGAACCGTGATTTTACAATAAAACACAAAATGTTAGAATAAGGAGATGGAGAGGTTTCTGCCTGACAGCATTGATACAGTATATTTTCTATGTATTTTCTATGTATGTTTTATGGATTAAAGATGGCTACAGTACAGAGATACTGTGGGTGTGTGGCTGACATGCAAAGCTGTTGTTTACAACAATTTAATTGACCCATTCAATCCGGGAACACATACTGTGTCATTTTAGATTTTTTTTATAGCTATAACCGTTATTCTATACTTCGGAAAAAAAGCAAACATACAAGCTTATCTCGGCAACGACCGCCGAGCCAAAAATAGCAGAGCTACAAGCTCACATTTTGAGAAGAAATTGGTGTACATGGGAAAAGGTCACATCAGCTGTCCACTTTGAGAACCACTGTCCTAGATTTATAAAACATATATATTACATTATATTAAAAAAATTATTACACACCGTTATCGGACCGGTACTCAGTATCGACCGATACACAGGCTATGGGTCGATTCGGAATCGGTATCGGGAAGGGAACCAGTGGTATCGGTACATCTCTACCCACAATCCTCTCTGCTTCCATAGAAAATGAAGTGAAAGCGCTTCTTTCTTTTTTTTTTCTCCGTGGGTTCATGTTGTGTAAGAAATGTGGGGCACTTCACTTTCACAGCAGAAGGCCCTGATGGCTGACTAATGCTTTACTCTCTGAGTCTATGAATGGACCAAGTTCACAGTTGAATCATTCATATTTCTATCAAAAGGAGGGTGTTCATGTCATCATTCAGCACCATCACAGTGATTTCAAAAGGTGTGAGGGTTCCAGCAAGGACACTGTGTGCCCACGTTTTATGTTTTTTAAGGCGCCAAGGCCGTAGGGCCGTATGGTCCCTTCTTCAAACGGACACCTTTTATTATTCTTCCGCCACTTTTTGCAGTTCTGGCTTAACCCATTAAGACCTGGAACTGTGTCATTTTTAGATTTGAGCTAAAAAGCATTATTTTACACTTTGGGCTATTCAAAAATGGCAGATATACAAGCTCATAGCGCGGCACCGAGTGCCGCGCTATGAGCTTGTAGATCTGCTATTTTTGAAAATTCGTGAAAATGTGTGAAAATCTTTGAATATATATATTTTTAAAGAGAACATTTTTAACTCAAATCGGTGCTTCTGGGGGTCCTTGGAACAAATGTTTTGATGGGGGTCCGCAGCCAAATACATATAATTGTGGGGGTCCTTGACATGAAAAAGATTGCGCACCACTGATATAGAAACAAACTTTTTTCAGAAAACTGTTGAGATTTAGGAGACATGTAGAATCGGCTTCAGATCCCAATGGGTTAACCGTGCAGTCGGTTTTTACGAAATTCTGCAATATGGTACAGTAGAAGGCTATGCCTAACGACTAACACACAAATCTCACAACTAGAAATGGGGGCGGCAGAGGCTCAGGGGTAGAGTGGCCGGTAGAGTGGCCGGGCTCCCTATTGGCCAAAGGGTGGCCCTATAACAATCAATTGAAAAATGCTAACTTTGAACAGGTATAACTCATGCCCTGTTTAACGTGCATCCATGAAACTTCAACACACACACGTGTGTCCTCATGCCAAACAACTTTGACCTATGACCTCTGATGAACGAGAAAGAAAGAAAAGCCACACAAAAAAAAAAAACGGGGCCTACATGAGGATGGAAGTACTGGGCCAAAGACCACACACACACACACACACATATCAAACGTCACAGCAGGACGAAGTTCAGTGCATTGTGTGTGTGTGTGTGTGTGTGTGTGTGTGTGTGTGTGTGTGTGTGTGTGTGTGTGTGTGTGTGTGTGTGTGTGTGTGTGTGTGTGTGTGTGTGTGTGTGTGTGTGTGTGTGTGTGTTGTATTACTATACTTGTGTGGACCAAACGTCCCCACAAGTATAGTAGAATTTGAGGAATAGACGTTATGAGGACCATTTTCCTGGTCCTCGTGAGCAAAAAAATGGTTGTTTTATGGTTGAAATCATTTTTAGAGATACGTTTACAATTAGAAAAAAAATCAGGCTGGGGTTAGGTTTAGGATTAGATATTTAGAGATTAGTTTTAGGGAGTTGGGGTTCGATTTTCCCCTATTTTATACTTAGTTGTGCGGCGAAGTCAAACACCGGAAAATAGCCGATCTACAAGCTCACAACGTGTCGCAGCGCGGCACGTTGTGAGCTTGTAGATCTGCTATTTTTCGGCTTTAGACTTGCGGTTAAAAATGCCCCACAAAAATAATAAATCAATCATAAAATTGGCTTCCTAAAATGTTGATGTCCTCACAGGTATAGCAATACAACCGTGTGTGTGTGTGTGTGTGTGTGTGTGTGTGTGTGTGTGTGTGTGTGTGTGTGTGTGTGTGTGTGTGTGTGTGTGTGTGTGTGTGTGTGTGTAGTATTAACTCACGTCTGTGTCGGGGCCCTTATCGGCTCCAGGGCAGGAGAAAGTGACGAACTCATGGCAGCGCTTGTGGACCACGAAACAGCACACTGAGAGAGAGAGAGAGAGAGAGAGAGAGAGAGGAACTAGTTAGGAACATACAGTAGCCTACTGGTTGCATTTTCACACATTCTTTAGAAAACCATTATTTTCTTTTTAACACAACAAGCAGCTCTTGGATCCACTGACACTGACTATTGCCCTCAATGACAGCAGAGGCCACGCAGGTGACAGCTCTGAAAACAGTCTGTCTGTCTGTCTCTGACTCCCAACCTGTCTACCTACTATATCTGACGGTCCCGCTGTTGTGTATTTATGTATTTGTGTCCCTTGTTTGAAATGCCATGCTAGGGCTGGCATTAATGTCTGACTATACCACTGTTTACATTTCTGACTAATAAAGTATTCAATCAATCAATCATCTTAACATTGTGAGAAGAGAATCATTTAGATATCATCTGGGATTTCACACATCGTGATGTCAAGACATTACAATATAAAAGGATTGCCTTTTTTCTGGTTTTAATGAGTCAAGCCTTATTTCATAGTTTCAAATTATCATCACAATAGTTAGTTGGTCAAAACTATTATATATGGCCCGGACGGCTGGCCTAATGGTCCGGGCACCTAGGCTTCAGTGTGACTTGACAGTGCATCGCGTGTTCGAGTCCCGATTCCGACGATCTTACTGCATGTCTCTCCCCATCTCTCTCTCTCTCCCTGATCCTGTCCATCTCCACTTACAACTATATCATTAAAGGCAGAAAAAGCCAAAACAATATATTTTAAAATAATAAAAAAGAATGAAATCTATATATTGAGATGTTTGATGTCCTGTGCCTTGTCCTCTTTGCTTCTGTCTTTTCATTCTGTCGGTGTCAAGCTGTTCCATCTCCCACCCCCCCCCCAATCCAACCGGCCCCTCAGCTGTCACACATTCTGTCTTGTGACGGTGAAACAAGCCAAATACACTAGCTGAGGAACGCCACCAAACATACACCACACCTCTGAGGAAGGGGGGGGGTCCGCTCATAATCCCGACATCCCAGTATTCCGACCGCCAGCCAGTGGTGGAAGTACTCAGATATTTCACTTAAGTAAAAGTACCAATACCACAATATAAAAGGCCTGTGTTCAAAATGTTACTTGAGTAAAAGTACAAAAGCATTGCATGAAATATACTGAAAGTACCGAAGTAAAAGTACAAAAATGTTTAAAAATAGCCGATCTACAAGCTCACAACGCGTCGCATACATCACACTTGTTCACTAATAAGGAACGCCAAATGAAGTGTGTGTGTGTGTGTGTGTGTGTGTGTGTGTGTGTGTGTGTGTGTGTGTGTGTGTGTGTGTGTGTGTGTGTGTGTGTGTGTGTGTGTGTGTGTTAAGGTGAGGGAGGGATTGGACCCAAACAAACACAGATGAGGAGTTCAAGAACACAAGGGCTTTATTGTGCCAATCAAAAGCAGCCAACAGGCAAAAATCCAAAACGCAGGAAAGCTAGCAAAAGGCTAATACAGCGGCACACACACATACTCACATCCAACAGACACACTATGGACTGACAGAGCACACAGGCAACTTAAGGGCAGTACTTATACACAAGGGGCGGAGACACCTGGGATGATTACAACTACTGACACCTGGGAATGAAACAGACAAACAGAGCTACAACACCTAGAACCAGTGGAACCTTTTCATGTCAAGGACCCCACAAATTATATGTGTTTGGCCACAGACCCCCCATCTCAAAAATATTGTTCCAGGGACCCCACCAGAAGCAAAGATTTGAGATACAAATGTTTGCTTTAAAAAAAAAATATATATATATATATATATATATATATATATATATATATATATATATATATATATACGTATTCAAAGATTTGCACATATTTTCAAGATTTTTCAAAAATAGCAGATCTACAAGCTCAAAGCACAGCACCGAGTGCCTTACTTAACATCTAGCCATGGTACCTCAGTTTAAACACTGGATAAAATAAACACTAGCCTAATTACTCTTCAATGTGATGCATTAACACTTTCATACCAATACCTACTCAGTTATGGCCTACATAAATAATGTAATACATAGATAAATAGGGCGAGTATAAAATAGGGTTATGGTGGTTAAACTAATATTAATGGTATTTTAACTCATTTTTCTGGGGGCCCGCTGACAGCCCTTTAAGCCCCCAGACCTTACTTTGAGAACCATCATACTATAGCAAAATAGATTATCTACAAGCTCACATGTCACTATGGGACCGTTGTTGTGACCATTATAAGTGAAAATAGGGAAAATATCCTATTTACAAAATAGGATATTTTCCCTATTTTTACTTATAATGACATGTCCAAAATAGGGACGCCAGGTTGACAGTCGTTTTGACAGCCACACAATGGTTGTAATAATATCATTTGGGCAACTCAAGATACGTCTTGTTAAAGTCTGTGTTTTTGCCACATGGGAGGCTCATATTGTTAAAATAGGCTACTTAATATCCATAACAGCCATTATCACCGTCTTCAAAGCCACCAGAATACACAACAAAAACACGGTACAAAATAGTAAATTACCAAAATAACGTTTCCCTGCTACTAACGTCAAAAGCCACACTATTTGACATTAAACACTCACCTAAAACCAGCTTCTTTAAGCTGCTTTCTTCTATCTTTTTGATGAATCAATGATGACGCAGTTATATTGTTTTATTTTACCGTTCCGCGCGCAACGAACTTCAAAGCTCGCGCTGTGACGCACCGTCCCTCCTGCTCTCAGCGCGCCTCACAG
>NC_139948.1:50612985-50625485 GCF_963454915.1 Gymnoscopelus microlampas | reverse complement strand
AACCAATATTTACGAGCGACTTTCCAGAGAAAACAAACCCAAAGGCTTATAATAATAAGCAGACTTGGCAACACTGCTGCCTCTGGATTGAGTGACAGATGTGTGGGTGTCCCAGGGCCCCAGATCACATGACCCGTGACCAATCAGTGAAGTGTACTCTGCAGGGAGCATGGGAAATGGACGTCCATGTGACCTCAGCCAGAGGTCAACACCATAAAAAAGTACAAAAGTATTGGTATCGAAATGTACTTAAAGTACCAAAAGTAGAAAGTACTCATTATGCAGAATGTCATGTCACAAGTTTTCAAATGTATTAAAATCCTTTGAGATCTACAAGCTCACAATGTGTCGCATCGCGACGCATTGTGAGCTTGTAGATCGGCTATTTTCAAATGGCCGAAATATATATAGGGCTGAAGTGGTTAATGTAGGTTTTGTAATGATAATCCAAATCTACAAAGTAACTAAAGTTTTCAAATATTTGTAGTGGAGTAAAAAGTACAATATTTGCCTCTGAGATGTAGTGGAGTACAAGTAAAAGTACTGAAAATTGGAAATACTCCAATAAAGTAAAATTACCTAAAATTTGCACAGTACTAGCACAGTACTTAAGTACAGTACTTGAGTAAATAGTTAAAATAGTAAAAAGTTTGTTACTAAACAAATCTGTGAACCCATCAAAACTGCAGCATTCCTTAGACTCTAGAGACAACGCAGAGTCAAATAAAAGAAAGAAGTAAACTGTGGAATATTCCAGGCTAGTGTCAAATCTGTCAAAGGTCAACAGACATTAACGAGACAATCAGATAAATATGGTGAGGTAGCAGTGAAAGAGGTGCAACACACATGATCCAAACATGATCCAACCCCAGGTCTCTCCATTCACAAACCGATGTGTGCTCTGCCCACTATCCTATATATATACCTGCATTTTGACGCACTGTTCAGTACAGGGACGTGCACAGATAGACTCTAGGTGGTGCGAGAGCACCTGCCCTTTGCCCTCTTGACCAGAAGTGCCCTTTTGAAAAAAAGAAACATTTTTTTTCTTCCAGTTTACAGCAGGGGTCTTCAACAGGGGGTCCGGGACCCCTAGGGGGTCCTCAGAGTTACTACAGGGGGTCCGCCAAATCTTTATGTGATATGATTTTTCTTTTTACCATAACCACTCGAAACCTAGCATCCCTTTTCTGAGGAGAACTTTAGCCAAAAATAGCAGATCTACAAGCTCACAACGCCTCGCGCTGCGAGGCGTTGTGGGCTTGTAGATCCGCTAATTTTGGCAAAGAGGTATAGGTGTAGAGGGAAAAAAGAGCAGACTAAGTAAACAAAAAAAAGTATAATTTACTTGAGCACCTGCCCCTCAAAATGTCTGTGCACGCCACTGGTTCAGTATACCTGACGAAGAGGCCGAAACTGTGTGTTTTCTTTTACCATACTGTACTGATTTTGGGAGCATTACGACGGTGTGCGGACCTTCTCTTTTTCTTTGAGGTATAGCAGTGAAAACCTTGTCAGGTTGCATGGAAGGCTTTCTGAAAAAAAAGGTATGCAGCATAATTTCACACTTCATGCTTCATCTCTCTCTCAGCTAAAGGGTGTTTGGCCTGAAAGAAGCGCTTCACTAAACCAGAGACTGCATGAGCACAATCCCACAGCGTTGCTGGGGTGGAAACAAACAAAACAAATGCATTGCAGAACCAGTCCAAAGGTGTTCAGGACGGCCTTTCATGTTGGGGAAGTCGGACATGATTGATTGGTTTCAAAGGCAGTGGCCCGTATGGTTTATTATAGCGCCCGTTGTCACCGTTGTTCTATAGCGTCTATCTTGGATTGTGGAAGTCCCCAGGGCGACATGCAACACCAGACCACCAGGGGGAGTAGTCCTGATATCGTTACAGTTATATGAGAAATCTTTCTCTTGTATTTTGTGAAAGTTTTAATAACGCCACATGATAAATTACTTCAGAGTGCCCTTTTTAACCCATTAAGACCTGAAGCAAATGCCTTCTAAATCCCAACAGTATTCTGAAAAACGCATGTTTCTATATCAGTGGTGCTCAAACTTTTTCATGTCAAGGACCCCCAAAACGATGTGTATTTGGCCGCCGACCCCCCATCTCCAAATGGTTTGTTCCAGGGACCCACCAGAAGCAAAGATTTGATTAAAAATGTTTGCTTTAAAAGAATATATATTCAAAGATTTGCACACATTTTCATGATTTTTCAAAAATAGCAGATCTACAAGCTCGTAGTGCGGCACTCGGTGCCGCGCTATGAGCTTGTATATCTGCTATTTTTGAAAAAACACAAGAACACTCTTGTCATTTTGAAGGTCCTCGGTATATAAACAGTTTGAGAACCTCTATGGGTGTTAATAGTGAACACATCTGGAGCAGAACAGACAGATGTGTGCGGTACGTTGTGCTCTAAATCTACATATTTCAACTTTTTAATGCTTTTTCATGAATGTATGCCCTACTTAGTCATACTGAAGTGTCCCACTTTAGTCTGGAAAAACATAGTCCATCTAAAGTACAAGCTGCTATTTCTGCTACTTTTGAAATGTTTTTAAGTGAAAATTAAAGTGCGTCTGTGGGTTTTTATGAAATACTGAACCGATGAAAATTATTAAGAAGACATATTTTTTCACCTTTTTTTCCATCTCCTGACAGTACAGTACATTAGAGGGCAACTCAAACCTGTATGGGGCGGTGAAGGTACACCCCCCCCCCCCCCCATGCACAACACAACTTCAGGACACATATTCTGACATGTATGCCATGGGGACATAGTGGCACATATACAGACACACGCACACGCACACACACACACACACACACACACACACACACACACACACACACACACACACACACCTACACACACACACACACACACACACACACACACACACACACACACACACACACACACACACACACACACACACACACACACACACACACACACACACACACACACACACACACACACACACACACACACACACACACACACCAATGGAGCTGTGACCTTCGAAATGACAATAAGACATGTTCACACTGGCCACAGTTACATGGACAGTTGTATTCGGAATGAATACACTTCTATTCGGAATGAATGAATGGATGAATTCATTCCGAATAGATTTGCTCATGTAAACACCCCAATTGGAATAGAATATTCCATTCCAGTCTGACCCGAATGCATTTTCATTCGGAATAGGAGGGGTGGTATAGACCGTTTGAATCGGGTTAAATCAATCGGAATTGACCATGTAAACACTTTATTCCAAACGCTCCTGTCTGTTTGGAATACATGCATTCCTTTGCGCATGTCCGTGCTTAGTAGGGCTGTCAGAATTGTCCAAAAATGACCTATCAAATCTCTAATTCGGCCACGGTTGGTGCTGAGAAGCGCTCGCTCCTGCGGGATAAAATGAATGATTCTAATAGCGTCATTTAATAAGCCTGTAATGGTTAAGCCCAGACTTGTCCAGGAGAACGGACGCTCCGAGGATTGCTGGCCTAGGCTACACTTATATGGATCTTTTTCTAAACAGGTATTTTAGTCCTCAGTTTTTAAAAAGAATCCCTGGCCACATGACAAAGATTTTTTTTTAAATCCCTATCCACACGTAAACGCAGAAACGCATTGATCATAGACTGTAGTGTTGCGCGCGCGCTCTCTCTCTCTCTCTCTCTCTCTCTCTCTCTCTCTCTCTCTCTCTCTCTCTCTCTCTCTCTCTCTCTCTCTCTCTCTCTCTCTCTCTCTTTCTCTCTCTCTCTCCATTTATTATTATAATGACCATGTGCGAATGCGCGATGACATCATCGTACGGTACCTACATGAGAAATGTGACAAATACTATAGGCTAGCCTACGTTTTACCGTGTCTGGTACCAATACAAAAAAAGAAACTGGTCTGAACTTGTAGATCTGCTACTTTTGCATTAAAACGGCGATGACAAAGGAACACAGGCTTGCACCGCATACAACGCTGCCTGGCCAGGAGTCGGTGCGTTGCTTACCGGCCTGCCTACGACCGATAGACCTCCGCCGCGGAGGCACAAGGGGGCTATTGCCTCCTCCCATGCCCACCAGGGGAAGCTCTGCTCCGGGTAGTGGCTCCTGGTCCATGCCCGGGCGTAGGCGGGAACCACTTTGCGCATGTCAAAAGTTATATTCTGAATGAATGCTTTGGTCATATAAACGAGGAATACTTTTATTCAGGTCCCATGTAAACAGGTGAGTGGATCAGATTCCTCTATTCAGAATGAGTTCATTCGGAATGAATTCATTCTGAATGAATACATGAGTGTCCATGTAACTGTGGCCATTGGGAGAGGAGAGGAGACATGGGGAGAGGAGAGAGAGGAGTAGTTGGAGGAGAGGAGTTGGAGGAGAGGAGAGGACAGAACAACCAGTCCTACTGTACTGCATATCTTCCATCTAGAAACATTTATGTGTCAAACTCCCCCAGGATTGTGTTTGAGAAATTATTATACTGCCATCACCAAAGGATAATTGTAACCGTGTGTGTGTGTGTGTGTGTGTGTGTGTGTGTGTGTGTGTGTGTGTGTGTGTGTGTGTGTGTGTGTGTGTGTGTGTGTGTGTGTGTGTGTGTGTGTGTGTGTGTGTGTGTGCGCGCACGTGTGTGTGTGTGTGTGTGTGTGTGTGTGTGTGTGTGCGTGCAATTTTGTGTGTACGATTCATACAATCTTAAGTTCTGTTTCAAAACTAAGGAGAGATGAAGTGCCATTCCTTGGTCAAACTGACGTCTTACTGGTTGACACAGTGTGGGGGCGGAGCTTAGGGTCAAGGTGAGCGAGCCGTCAGACAGTCAGACTGGGGCGGAGACCTTTTCATCAGACTCCTCCCACTCGGCACGTTGCCCGGGCGACAGGCCACGGGGCGTGCCGACAACACTGTGACTTCCTGTCTCCTGAGATCTGTGCTAGAAATATGTGTATGACTGCAGCACCCTGTCCCCTGTGTCTGTCTGTCTGTCTGTCTGTCTGTCTGTCTGTCTGTCTGCCTGCCTGCCTGCCTGCCTGCCTGCCTGCGTGCGTGCGTGCGTGCGTGCGTGCGTGCGTGCGTGCGTGCGTGCGTGCGTGCGTGCGTGCGTGCGTGCGTGCGTGCGTGCGTGCGTGCGTGCGTGCGTGCGTGCGTGCGTGCGTGCGTGTCTGTCTGTCTGTCTGTCTCTCTGAAGCATGTACAAATGTAACAGAATCAGAATACAAAGCAATTCAACACATTAACCTATTCAATCCAGGAACACATCTGTGTCATATTTTAACTAGAGACATTATTTTTGGCCATTACTTTGGCTATTCAAGAATAGCAGATATACAAGCTGCACCAAGTGCCGCGCTATGAGCTTGTAGATCTGCTATTTTAGAAAAATCATGAAAATTTGTGCAAATCTTTGAATACCAAACATTTGTAACATTCTTTAATCTTATAAAAACATGACTGAAATCAGTGGCGACTGAGAACTCGGATCCATGCTGTCAGAATATAGAGCTGTAACTATGTAACCAGACCCAGCAGAACATACAGAATATAGAGCTGTAACTATGTAACCAGACCCAGCAGAATACACAGCCAACAGTGTTGTTTGTGCTCAGCCAGAGCTTTCTGTTAGCAAAACAATCTATTTCCTTACATAATAATCACTATACAGGCATCAGTGTGCAGTAGAGGCTTCCAAACACAACATAGCTACAGGTCACTGTGTTCCGTACACACACACACACACACACACACACACACACACACACACACACACACACACACACACACACACAGATACAGACACGCACACGCACACGCACACGCACACGCACACGCACACGCACACGCACGCACACACACACACACACACACACACACACACACACGCGCGCACAGACACACACACAGACACACACACAGACATGCACGCACGCACACATACACACACACACACACACACACACACGCGTGCGCGCATGCACGCACGCATGCATGCACGCATGCACACACACACTCACTCACACACACACACACACACACACACACACACACAGTCCCAGCCTGGCAGTGTTTTAATATAATAAAAACAGCCGTGGGGACTGTACTGTGTGGATCAATCAGCTCAAACTGCATCCAGGTGGGAGGGGCTCTGTTTTGCCACATTCCCCCCCAGTTACCACGGGAAAGAAACTCATGAATTAAATATAATTTCAAGTATATGCACACACGCACGCACGCACGCACGCACACACACACACACACACACACACACACACACACACACACACACACACACACACACACACACACACACACACACACACACACACACACACACACACACACACACACACACACACACACACACACACACACACACACACACACACACACACACACACACACGCCAGGCTACAGGGCCGTGACACTATACATCTTAGAGGCAACTATTGTACTAGTTACAAGTTACTTTGTAGATTTTGATTATTATTGCAAAACATACAGTAACCACGCTGTATATACATTTCAGCCATTTGAAAATAGCCGATCTACAAGCTCACAATGCTCAAAAGTGTACTGAAGTACAGTACTTGAGTAAATGTACTTAGTTACTTTAGACCAATGCAGGTGTCATGTAATGAGTGTGACCTGAGGTCTGACCAGACAGGCTGTCTTGTCATGAAACACATGTCACTACATCAGGAGGTCAGACTAACTGTGACTATACGTAACGTCAGGACATCAGATCGGATGGCACAGATCAATGTCTCACAGGGAGAAGGTGTTCCAAAACACACTGCAAGTAGCAAACACACTGCACACGCACACTACACACAAACTGCACACACACACACACACACACACACACACACACACACACACACACACACACACACACACACACACACACACACACACACACACACTGCAGCTGACAGCCAGCTCCTGCGTTAACCCATTAAGGCCTGAGGCGATTCTTTAATTTTTTTTCTGAATCCTAACAGTTTTTTGAAAAAAAAATCTAAACTTTTTTTTTTCAAGATTTTTCAAAAATAGCAGATATACAAGCTCATAGCGCGGCACTCGGTGCCGCGCTATGAGCTTGTATATCTGCTATTTTTGAATAGCCAAAGAAATCTAAAGTGACACAGATGCGTTCCAGGTCTATAGGAAATATTCCAAGAGGTGGCAGTATTCTTAATAGGGCTCACTTATATAATCGGATAATCGAGAAGCAGGTTTCTTTTTTTTACTTTTTAAATACATTTGTTTTATTTCTAACATAATCAACGAATTGGAACATATTATTTTTAAATATAAAAACCTCTCTGTCATCTCTCTCTGCTCCCACGATGACAGCTCATTAGTGACCAACCTCCACAGCCTCCTCCTGTAGCTGTTACAGTATGTCTTCACAGTGTCAGCATGACATTCAGTTAGTATTATGATGTTCTTTTAACGTCTTCAGTGTGACTACATACGGTTAGTATTATGATGTTCTTAAACGTATTCTGTGTGAATACATACAGCATTATGATGTTCTTTAAAAAATATATCCCACGATTTTGCAACCCTGGGCGCTACACTCCCTCTGCCAGCCTAGGGAGAGCTCAGAGCCGAGCTCATGCCTCCTTCAATGCATGCAAGCTAACAAGCCTTCTTATCACCTGACAGGGGGGGAGTTTCCCAGGTAGGACGTAGAGGCGTGGAAGGAACATGTAATTCCAACCGGTTCCTTTCCCCTCCATCAGGCGCCCTTGCTGACCAGGGGGAGGCAGTATAGAGACCATGATGTTTTTTGTGAGGGTACCTACCCTAGGAGACACGGGGAGAACATGCAAACTCCACACACAAAAGCACTTTCGTCAACCCCACCTAGGGTATGGGCACTGATGCCGCGGAGGAGAGAACACGCCCACAGCGTCCCCGGCGGGAATCGAACCCATGACCTTCTAGCTGTGAGGCGACATCGCTACCGACTGCGCAACCGTGCTCCCTATACAGTATATTATATGATGTTCTTTTCACCTCTTCAGTGTGGGTACATACAGTTAGTATTATGATGTTCTATAGCGTCTCGGGGGAGGGGGCAAATCTAGCATGGGGGGTCCCTGTCCACAAAAAACGTGTGCACTAAAAAAATGTGTGCACGTGCGTGCGTGTGGACACACACACACACACACACACACACACACACACACACACACACACACACACACACACACACACACTCACACTCACACTCACACTCACACTCACACTCACACACACACACACACACACACACACAGCCCAAGGCAACAGTTTTGCTGTTTCTGTGGCTTCAGGGTCATTAAGCTGTAAGGCAGAGAGAGGCACACAGCCCAAAGGTCAAGGTGGTTTAAAGTCCAACTCATTGTATCTTCTAGAGGACCATGCACTCATTCAAGCCCAACATGATGTTATCTTTAGAACAACTGGGAGGCATCACTAAAACCTGATTGTCTCTCACTCACTCTCTCACCATGCAGCACACAGTGGTGCACGTTCTGTAAGACTGTAATAAAGGGATAGTTCACCCCAAAAAAAAACTTTTTTTTTCCTATCGATTAGTCACCCCATGGAGATTTGAATTCATGGATATTTACATTGCATTATTGATACTTTTTACTTAAGTACCAAATGTGAGTACTTTTTACACCACTGGTGTACAACCAAACACCTGGGAAATCTTCAGCGTGTGGCAGATGCTTGAAGTGAGAGAACTCCTTAGAGGAGTTCAGAGAACATGGGATGGTGTTTCTTATCGCGCTGAACGTTCAAAGTCACAAATTGCAAAACACTTGTCAGTGTGCCAGCAGCTCCGATAACAACCATATACTGAAAAGCACAGATCAAAGGCAGAGAATGCTCCATCAGATGTGTGGTGTTGTTGTTGTGTGCGTGCGTGTGTGCGTGCGCGCGTGTGCGTGTGTTGTGTATGTCAGATATGCACAAAAACATGAAGCCTGGATCACAAACCTTCACAACATGAAGCCTGGATCAAAGATGTTCTGCAAGCAGCAAACAGCAAATGACTGACTGACAGTGTTTTAGTTTTTGATGGTTTTTTTTGTTTTTTGTTTTCTTACTTAAAGCGTCACTGTGTAACCTTTTTTTTCTTATGAATAAAATATTATTGTGTCCAATCTGTATGGACTATGTTAATGCAATATAAGTTATACAATTGTGGTGGTTGTATTTTGTCTCCCTGCTCTTCTATTGAGACATTTAGATTGTGTCAAAGGTCATGTCTCACCTAGACACAGGATCTGACACAAATGTTGACCTGATGGTCGAGATTAAATGTATCCCCTGAGAAAGCAGGCAGGCTCATGCAAATCAGCACTTGCACAGGAAACCGGATTCAAACCCGGGGTATAAGAGGAAAGTTACGTTGTGCAGCTTTAAGTAAAAGTAGCAACACAAATACTTAGTAAAAGGGCTGTATTACAAATGTTACTTGAGTTGAAGTACAAAAGTACTGGGACCAAAAGTACCAAAAGTAAAAGTACTCATTATGCAGAATTTCACAAGTTTTTGAAATTTGTCAAGATATTTTGAAAATCTACAAGCTCAAAACATGTGATCATCATGTCCAGGTTGTGTACTTGTACTTACTTACTGATAATAACATGTGTTCATCATGAACTGGTAAAGCCGCACAAATCAGATTAGAGAGTGCATTCAGGAGCCTGGAGGGATGAATCATATTCTAATGAAAATATGGAACATATTTAATGTCAACAATCAATGACAGAGACATTGTAAAAAGAAAAAATGCTCTCATGGATTAGTGTGCACTTTGAGTCGGTCAAACACCGACCACTTACAACCACTACTAACAACATTGACAAAAACACATGTGATGATGAAACAGATGAAGTGCATGAGTCACAGTGGAATATGAATCACATTATGATACTAAACACAATACAGTATGACTGGTTCCCTTTGCCTCTTGGTTTATACTCGTGATCCTAGTTTACTGTATATTCACTGTCTCTCTCTGCATTTGATGTACTATGTGTTTACCTCGCTTATTGTAAGATCATTCTGATTAAGAGTGTCTGCTAAATGACTACATTGTAAATAGTAAATTCATGGTCTATTTAAATCCAGTTACTGTACAAAACTGTCATCTTATTACTTCATCATTGATCACATACTCAACCCTTCTTTGCCATTAGTAAGGGGAGTGCTAAATAAACCAGGTTAGGATAGGATAGGATAGGACAGGACAGGACAGGACAGACTATTGTCCCAACCTATAGGTGGCCAATGACTTTGACCAGTTTCACTTTCAGAACCTTTGCATCATGCATGTCACACACACACAGAATGCGGCCCACAACACCAATGGTTTTGATAATGTGGATTGTGGAAGTTAAATGGTGGATTTGTGGATAGGACTCTATATAAAAAAACCTTCATACAAAACACATCGCATTCTGTTTGTGTTCAAAGTCACTGGCCACCTACTGTAATGTAAATATGTCATGGACACACACACACATACAGTACAGTGGCTGGCTGCTGTTAAAATGCAATAACAACAACATGCAGTGCAACATAGACCGCCCACACACTGCCCACTGAATGAATCAACTTAGATAGAATCATCATGCCTGGGTGCTGCTCATGGTCATCGAGATGTATCATTACACTGGACCACTGGGCCTTTTGGGCTCCAGTCTACTCGGGGAGCGTCGCCACGCATTTCTGGAACCATGCAAGTCAGGAAGCATGTAAATTGAGAATGCATGCTCCACCCGGTTATGCATTACCCGTTGTACTTGTTGTCAGAGTACCCTGTTTTACCCGTTGTCAGAGTACCCAGTGCGGTACCATTTGACCGATTGACTAAATATGGACATATTTCAGGAGGACATCAGAGGAGCACAAAAGTAATCAGGACAAAAGGCTTTGACCAATCCGTGAAACCGATGGGTTGGGTTTGCCAATCCCACAAAGATGCGGTGTGTCCCCCGCAGACCCGCTGACAAATGGTTACAGATATATATTATGCATGGTTTTTAGGTTCTCCGAAAGCATCGGTCCGACCAAATGGCCATTCTGCACCGCAGAACAAAAGATGAATGCTGGCTGGACTGAGTCACAGAGGGTGGATGGGATCTGACTGTGGATCAGCAGAAAGGAGGCTGTCAGCCTGGTCCCCTCAGCTGGGCTGATCCAGGGTCAGATCATAGCAGCCTGGTCCCCTCAGCTGGGCTGATCCAGGGTCAGATCAGAGCAGCCATGTGGACCAGATCATAGATCATACTGCAGAGCACTCACCATGTAGCCTGGGATCTGTGCAGCATGGCACGCACGCACGCACGCACGCACGCACGCACATAGAGCATAGAGAAATCTCTTATTTTGTATTCATAATGGCTACCTAACAATCCTTGCAGTGTGTGTGTATGTCATAATGTACTGAGGTCAAGAGGTTTGAGTCTGTAAACCTGTGCAGTGGAAAGCATACTGCACACACACGCACACGCACGCACACACACACACACACACACACACACACACACACACACACACACACACACACACACACACACACACACACACACACACACACACACACACACACACACACACACACACACACACACACACACACACACAGCCGAGCATCATTTATCAGCAATATAATAGAACTAGGCTGCTGTACACTAGGCTGTAAAGTCGCGTGAGCGTGCGCGTGTGCGTGTGCGTGTGCGTGTGTGTGCGCGAGCGTGTGCACGTCTGCGTGTGTGTGTGTGTGTGTGTGAGGTGGGGGGTTCTCTCTGGCTGTGCTGGGCTAATTGGCCTGGCTGATCCGTGTTTCGCCCACGTCTCTCCCTGCCTGGCTGCTTGGCAGGGTGCTCCGCTGTGTGTGTGTGTGTGTGTGTGTGTGTGTGTGTGTGTGTGTGTGTGTGTGTGTGTGTGTGTGTGTGTGTGAGGTGATAGATAGCAGAGATGAAATAAAAGGTGGTGTTCTGTTCTCCAGTCAGGATGCTTCAATTAGCACCCCCCAAACACACACACGCGAGTGCACACGCACACGCACACACACGCACACAGGCACGCGCGCGCGCGCAAACACACACACACACACACATGCACGCATGCACGCACGCACGCACGCACGCACGCACGCGCAAACACACACGCACACGCACACGCACACACACACGCACATTCGGCAAGCTGGCCTATAGTATAGAGCCCAGAGGGACCCCAGTCAACTCAGGCCCCTTTTCCACGATTGAACCGGCTCCGTTGTTTTTTTCCCGCCTAATTTTGAACCAGTTCAGAGTGTTTCCACTGAACATGAATGGGTTCAGAACAGAATCCTAAAGGTTGGTTCTGAACTGGAACCAAAGAACACTTGTTTTTTCTTTGCCCTGAACTGGGAACCAAAGTGGGCGTGTCACAATCCTACAGGTTGGAAGATGCAGATGTGAT
>NC_139948.1:50602985-50610485 GCF_963454915.1 Gymnoscopelus microlampas | reverse complement strand
TCTCTCTCTCTCTCTCTCTCTCTCTCCTCTTTCCCCCGACACGGTCGAGGCAGAAGGCCGCCACCATAGAGCCTAGGGTCTGCCTGACGTTTCTTCCAGTTAAGAGGGAGTTTTTCGTTGCCACTGTCGCAAAAATTGCTTGTTCAGGGTGGGATTGTCGGGTCTCTGCTCTACATGTAAAGTGTCTTGAGACAACTTTGATTTGACACTTTAATAAAATTGAATTGAATTGAATACACGAACACAATTGGCCCGTGTTCGGGAGAGGGAAGCCGTGCAGGGAGGGTGATATCGGTCATTGCACGTTGTCCTACGGGCTGGGGGGCGGCACCTGTCAGCGACTCATTGGGGAGTGTTGGGCGGGAGGAGTAGGACTAAGGCTCTATGTCCTCCTGGTGGGGGCTCCTCACTGGCAGGTGAGTCAGTAGGATAGGACAGCAGTGATAACACACACATGTGTGTGGGGGAGGAATCAATTGGCATAACGGCTAAATTGGGGATAAAAAGGTGTAAAAAATAATTGGCTACTCTAAATTTGTAGAAAAAAAAGAAAGACAAAAAATAGCAGATATACAAGCTCTTAGCGCGGCTCTCGGTGCCGCGCTAAGAGCTTGTATATCTGCTATTTTTGAATAGCCAACGTATAAAATAATGGCTATATATAACACTCCCTCCACCTCCCCGGCCTCCTCCCTGTGTGGCATTTACTTTTCATCAGTGTGTTACTGCTAGTGTGTTACTACTCATAGTGTGAGTAGTTCACCCAAGAAATGACTTATTTTCTATCAATTACACACCCCCATGAAGCCATGAATTCATGGAGATTTCTTTGTTTTTTTGTCACATTGCTGAGCCAAACATTCTATGACCGGGTGGCTGCTCAGTAGGAGACTGTGTGAGTCTCTTTGAGTATCTCTCTACCAGAGAGAGACTCCGCTGGTCATCTAATTTATTGGCTCAGGAATGCGACAAAAACAAAGGAAATCTCCATAAATTCAAGGCTTCATGGGGTGTGTAATTAACAGAAAATAAGTCATTTTTTGGGTGAACTATATACTCATTTAATGGATGATTCTGTGGACTGTACTGTGATGTGTGGTATCTTAACTATTAAAGGTTCAATGTTACGTACATACTGTACAGTAAATAATGTCAATGTACTGGTGTTTCCTGTCTCAGTAGACACTTGTGTCTATGGCTGTTACAGTCACTAGGTCTATAATCTCTCAAGAACAGATTCTGCTCTGCGTTGGAATCTGTCGGTAGCCGTGTTGACAACCCGTGCGCATTGGTTTCAAGTGGGTGTGCCTTCAGATCAGGAAGCAGGCCGCGCTTTACCCAATCAAATGTAGTGGGCGGGATTCACGTGTCCGTCGATCCTTCCCTACTAGAAACGGACCGAAACTAATTTAACAATAGCGTCCTCGGAGCAGACAAAACCACAGAAAGATATTCACATTTTAACTTGCTCTTTCATCATAGAAACAAGTGGGCTTATAACCAAAACCATCCATGTTCTCTGGGAGAAGTGGTGTTAGTGTGCCGTGTATAAATATTGTTAGTGGGAATGAAAACATAGTCGCACCACCCGGAAGTGATGCGCTGAAGGCAGACCTCAAACCCCGGTTTCCTTGCGCACGGGTGTTACATTTTCTTCCGCCCAGAGCCAAACTGAGATAGAACAAACAGCAGAGGTCGCTGTTTTTCATTTTCAGTTGGGTCTGGGTTCCCAGATTGCTAGGTCTAGGACTACAATACCCTTGATGTCTTGTATGGCCTCTGCAGTAGCCTACACTATATTTGGAACTACAATGAATGTATGTTTTGTAATAATGACCACAATCTACAAAGCAACTAGTAACTAAAGTTTTCAAATAATTGTAGTGGAGTAAAAGTACAATATTTGCCTCTGAGATGTATGTGGAGTGGAAGTAAAAGTACTGAAAATTGGAAATACTCCAGTAAAGTAAAAAAACACCTGAACATTGTACATAAGTACAGTACTTGAGTAAATGTAATTAGTGACTTTATATGAGTATCACATGAGCAGAGTCACACCACCACCAAACTGAATGCAATATCACAGCAATAAATGGTAATGGTTAATCCTGAGCTGAAGTGTGTAACTAACTGAACCACTGTAGTGAAAAGCATGCATTTTTTTCCTAATAAAGTTGTTCCCCCCCCCCCCCACACGCATGCACGCACGCACGCACGCGCGCACACACACACACACACACACACACACACACACACCAGTGGCGTAGCCAGAAAGCTGGCAGCAGCTGGGCATGGGGATTTGTGGGTGGGCACTCATGCACGCGCGCGCAGCGCGCGAAGCATGGCACCGATAATAACCGTTTTTTTCGGTTATTATCGGTTAAAATCGTACTTTTTTTTGCGCAATTTGCGGGTCTTTTGCGGGTTTATTATGTTATTTAATTCTTATTTTTGCCTTAATTTTCCTGAAAATATTGACAGGTCGCAAATAATGCCCCGTTGTCCGCCTCCTCCGCGCGTCCGCCTCCACTCACAGAGCACAGAATTTGTTTTCTTCTTTTTTTTTTGGGTGGGCACAACAGCCAGGTGGGTGGGCCCAGGCCTACCTATGCCCACCCGTGGCTACGCCCCTGACACACACACACACACACACACACACACACAGACACACACACACACACGCACACACACACACACACACACACACACACACACACACACACACACACACACACACACACACACACACACACACACACACACACACACACACGTAAAGTTCTTAGAAAAGCACTATATAAATTACAGGTGTTATTATCTGTAACCAGTCGTCTACGTTCTGAATCTCAGTGCCTTACATGTAGTCAGTATATTATGTGTGAAAGTGTTTCAGGGTAAAAAAGATACAACAGCTATTCCTGGAAAGAAGGTAAGAGGGGGGGGGGGGGTCACAATTTACAATGCATTTACTTGTGCATGCGTGTGTGTGTGTGTGTGTGTGTGTGTGTGTGTGTGTGTGTGTGTGTGTGTGTGTGTGTGTGTGTGTGTGTGTGTGTGTGTGTGTGTGTGTGTGTGTGTGTGTGTGTGTGTGTGTGTGTAGCCGTTGTACGGGTATTGTATGAGGTGTCATGGAGTGCGTTTTGATGTATGGCGTTCTATTCCTGCGCTGCAGTGAAGCGAGATGGGCTGAGAGAGAGAGAGAGAGAGAGAGAGAGAGAGAGAGAGAGAGAGAGAGAGAGAGAGAGAGAGAGAGAGAGAGAGAGAGAGGTCTCCTGCACCCAGCAAAAACACACCAGCCGCCATGTGTTGCCAGATTTTGCAAGAGAAACAAGCAGCCAGGTCTATGAAAACAAGCGCCCAAAAGAAGCGACTATAGGCTAAGTTTCACCACGTTACGTCAGCTGTTTGAAAGTAGCAGATCTGCAAGCTCACACTTTTTATTTATACCCGCTACCTGCACGGTGCAAAGCAGTACTCCCATTATTTTACTCCAAATTGGTAGCACTGACAAGTGTCAGAGTTTGGAAGCGCTCGTTTTCAATAACGCAGCGTCCTGCTGTCTCCTGCATTATGTGACATTAGACATTACATGCTGCTCAATGCTTTGACACTCAGTCTAGACGTCCCCGTGGAAAAGTGAGGCATTTATACACCTTTTAAACACTCACACAGCACATTCCACACATCCATACACTACACAGACATTATTACTGATAACTGACCTGCTCACACCTCACACCAGATTATTTTGATTATTGACATTACTTATTTAATTTAGATCAATACATATATCGTTAAAAGTTTGACGTGTGTGTGTGTGTGTGGACTCCCTGTCTTGCCATGTGTTCCCTATAGCAGTGGTTCTCAAACTTTTTCATGTCAAGGACCCCCAAATATACATTTATTACCCCGCGGACCCCCATTTGAAAAGATAAGCCAGGGACCCCCATAAGAGAAGGTTTTTACGGCTCTCTAGCAGTGATTCTCAACCATTTTAATTTCAAGGACCCCCAGTTTGACATGCATTAGAGTACAGACCCCCATTTAATGGCATTTATACCGCTGGGACCCCACTTTATATTATAAAATCAATGTTACTTGAACTCTGAGAGTGTACAAATGGAACCAAATGGACCCGTTAGGGTCCATTTGGTTCCATTTGTACACTCTCAGAGTTACAGACCCATAAGGGTCCATTTGGTTCCTGTCCAACATTTAGCTGGGGACCCCCTGGAACCCCCTCAAGTACCCCTGGGGGTCCCCGGACCCCACTTTGAGAACCAATGCCCTATAGTACATGACAGTACATATACTCGTCTACAGTAGGCTACATCGAGCGTTTTACCCGTAATGGCTTTGTTTTTTTCAGATTCTGCATTTGTTAACATTGTCTCAGAATTCAATAAAAGGTGTGTACAGTATGTATAGGACTTGAACCTAGGTTGACTGTTCCTTCTAGTCGTGCCCGCCCCCGAGGAAGAGAAACACAGACAGGTCCAACGTGTTCGGCATCCTCGTGGCTTTTTAAAGTTTTAAATGTGTTACATTTTGCCCTGGGCTAGAGAGACAACAAAGGTATTCAACTATACGTAATACCCATGGCTCTGTGGAATTGTGCTTGAGGTTAGCCTAAGGGCTTAAAGAACAGTATATCGTCTCTGTTAGGGTGGAAACCTCACATGTTCAAAACTGTTGGATTTTTCAGGATTCAAATTCAAAATATGCAAAAGTATCAGATCTACAAGCTGGAAACGCGTCGCTTCGCGCCGCGTTTCCAGCTTGTGGATCTGCTACTTTTGATGCTTTTGTGACGCTGTAGTATGCCGTTTATTTAGGAAAAAAACACAAAAAAGTTATGGATGTAAGAGGTTTCTGACCGACAGCAACGATATTGAGGTCGGCGAGGAATCTCTCCTCAAACACTACAGCCGTGTACTGAAGGGGGAATATGAGTTGCTGCCTTCAAACAGAACATACAGATGTGCCATTTCAAAACTTCAAATGTCCTGCCATCGCCAAGACAGTAAATTTTCAAGGGATTCCCAGGGCAATAAGAGGGACAAAGAAGGGCATTTAAAATGCTGAATTATTTTGATGATCACTGCTTTTATGATGCTAATTAATTTGAGCAACTGGTCAAGGACCTCTTCAAATCACCTTTCGCCTCATAATGAGTCTGACACCTTCTTCAACATATATTCTTTTGTTCTCATGTATATGGATGTCTGTTGAAGGGAAAAACGGGGGTGTGTAGTGACAACTTCTTTTCAGGGGCAAAACAGTGCCTTTTTAAGGGCAGAACAGGGAGGAAAAATGCATTTTCAGGGCACTTTCAGGGAAAGAACAGTAACGTGTGAAGTTTTGAAGTGGCACATCTGTAGATCTGCTATTTTTGAATAGCCAAAGAAATCCAAAGAATTACCCTAACCCTTTCCCGGTCTAAATGGGTTAAAGTTTTAAACGTGTTACATTTTGCCCTGGGCTAGAGAGACAACAAAGGTATTCAACTACTGTAGATGCAATACCCATGGCTCTGTGGAATTGTGCTTGAGGTTAGCCTAAGGGCTTAACGAACAGTATATCATCTCTGTTAGGGTGGAAACCTCACATGTTCAAAACTGATGCTTTTCACGATTGGTGCGTTTATATAGCGCTTTTTATCCAAAGCGCTTTACATAGATTGTGCATTACATTCACACACCGATGGCGGAGGAAACCATGCAAGGCACCAACCTGCTCATCGGGAGCAATTAGGGGTTCAGTGTGTTGCTCAAGGGCACTTCAACACTAACTGTGGGGGAGCCCGGGATCCAACTGGGAACCTCGCGGTTCCCATCCGGCCGCTCTACCAGCCACCCTACCCCTAACCCAGTGGTTCTCAAACTTTTTCATGTCAAGGACCCCCAAATAGACGCTTATTACCCCACGGACCCCCATTTGAAAAGATAAGCCAGGGACCCGAATAAGAGAAGGTTTTTATGGCTCTCTAGCAGTGATTCTCAACCATTTTAATTTCAAGGACCCCCAGTTTAACATGCATTAGGCTACGGACCCCCATTTAATGGCATTTATACCTCTGGGACCCCAATTCATATTGTAAAATCAATGTTAATTTAACTCTAAGAGTGTACAAATGGAACCAAATGGACCCGTTAGGGTCCATTTGGTTCCATTTGTACACTCTCAGAGTTACAGAACCATAAGGGTCCATTTGGTTCCTGTCCATCATTTAGCTGGGTACCCCCTGGAACCCCCTCAAGTACCCCTGGGGGTCCCCGGACCCCACTTTGAGAACCAACGCCCTAAGCCACCGGCGCTTTTGTGTGACGCTGTATTATGATCAAGCAAAAAAGAACAAAAATAGTTACAATATGGAGATATGAGGTTTCTGCATGACAGCAACAATGTATTGTTTAGTGCATGGGGTTGATGTGTATGGGGCTACAACTGTTGTTCTGATTCACATTAACCCATGAAGGTTCCCATTCTACAAATGTCTTCTAAAACCTGCAACAGTTTTCTGGAAAAAAAAACATATGTTGTTATATCAGTGGTACTTTTTTCATGTCAAGGACCCCCAAAATGATATGTGTTTGTCTGCAGACAAACACGTATAGCCCAAGACATCTAAAGTGACACAGATACGTTCCCGGATTGAACGGTTTAAAGGCAATGTGTTGCTAAAGCAGCAGGAGAGAGAGAGACTGTAGCAGCAATCATGCAAATCAGAGAGAAACATTGTAGATGAAGGATCTTTGGAACATGCGGTGTGTGTGTGTGTGTGTGTGTGTGTGTGTGTGTGTGTGTGTGTGTGTGTGTGTGTGTGTGTGTGTGTGTGTGTGTGTGTGTGTGTGTGTGTGTGTGCGTGTGCGTGTGTGTGCGCGTGCGTGTGTGTGGAACATGCAGTGTTTGTGATTATTGTTATGTAAGGTCCTGGAATTACCAAACAATCCTCCGCTGACCAATGAACACAGTGCAGCTGGACTGATGCCAACACAAGCATGCACGCACACACACACACACACACACACACACACACACACACACACACACACACACACACACACACACACACACTGTGCCGCCATGCATGTTGTTTTTTCGGAGAAATCCCCTCTAATATAATTTCATCAGAAACAGCGCGAGGCAGAGGAACCAATACAATGGTATAGGAGAAGAGCTTTGATTGATTGAAGCACTTTATGTAGAAAGACATGGAAACATACAAGTAAGACGCGCGAACGCGGGAAGCGAACGCAAAAGAAAAAAATTATAATGAAAAAAAAGATAAAAAAAAAACAATAAAACAAATTCTGCATTAAAAGGAGCATCTTAGAAAAATACAAATTCCCCAAAACAATTTTTTTAATGTTTTTGAACAATTCAACAAAATGTTTGAAGTGCCTGTTTCACCCACTTGAGTTGTATGTTTAAGGCCAAGAAGTAGCCTTATCAGTTTGTTTTGGGATGTCTGGAGCCTTGTTTTTAAGGCCTTGGTAC
>NC_139948.1:50540485-50597985 GCF_963454915.1 Gymnoscopelus microlampas | reverse complement strand
CACACACACACACACACACACACACACACACACACACACACACACGGGCATACACACACACACACACACACTTTTAGATCCAGTCCTATTTTAAAGAGTGCGTACGCGGGACTCGCGTATCCGCGCGCCTGGTGTAGCCACTATCATCGATATGAATTGGATTTAAACGAACGCGCTGTAGATCGGCCATAACACACACACACACACACACACACACACACACACACACACACACACACACACACACACACACACACACACACACCACTGCATTGACCTCCTGCAACCAAGGAAGCAACAGTGAACATGTTCCATATCACCATGGTAACCATGGTAACTGAGGCTGTAGAGTACAGACAGTGTAAAAGCACGGAATATGTTTGATTCAAGGCCAAGCTGCAGCATTCTGCTCTATACTAATATCTATCATATTAACTGTTATGTTATGTTATGTTCTGCTCTATACTAATATCTATCATAATATCTGTTATGTTATGTTCTGCTCTATACTAATATCTATCATAATATCTGTTATGTTCTGCTCTATACTAATATCTATCATCATATCAGTGGTGGGAAAAGTACTCACATGTCTTACTTAATCAAAAGTATCGATACTGCAATGTAGAAGTACTCTGTTACAAGTGAAAGTCCGGAATTACATTTTTACTTAAGTAAAAGTACAAAAGTATTGGTATCAAAATGCCGTGCCACCAGCCATCAAACGGTACGACTCCCTCCTTCATAAAAGAGCACCTGTCCACAATTTACAGCAAGACCTGTGAGTCTTCTAGCTTTGCCACCAGAGAGTCATTTGATTAACTGTTGCACTCCTCTCCTCCTAAACCCTTTACAATCCCTCCTGGCCCTGCTGTGCATCTCTCTCTCTCTCTCTCTCTCTCTCTCTCTCTCTCTCTCTCTCTCTCTCTCTCTCTCTCTCTCTCTCTCTCTCTCTCTCTCTCTCTCTCTCTCTCTCTCTCTCTCTCACATATTGACAACAGAGCAGTCAGTGAGCATCTCTTGGTCTCCATGCACACTGATGTGAATGATAACATGATTTCCCTGTAGAGAAGGCAGAGGGTGGAATCAATCTGGAGCTTCACTGACATATAAACTGCTCAAAAAAAGTTCGGAAACTTAACTTCGGTCAATTATATCTCCCCTTTAATAATACCAATTGGTATTGTGTTTTATATATTTTTTATCGTTGATTAGTCACCTTTACAACGAGGTACAGCTTGTAAGGATCGTGCATTTGTGGAATGAGCAACACAGCTAAACGTGTGGGTAGCGCCTCCAAAAAAATTGCCAAAATCACCCAATATGCTTCTGTTGGTAATCACTCTTGTTTTGAGCAACCTGTCAGCACACACCTGTTGAGAGGTGTGTGCCAGTAGTCACAGGTGTGTGACTGCCTCACAGGTGAGTGACTGGCACCTGAACATGGGTTCTGCAACTTTGTTGAGTTTGTACTCAAAGCAGCAACACTGGCCCCATGGAAAGATACCACGTTTGTCCCTTCAGGATAAGGCCCGTGCAATAGGGAAAGTGAAGCTGGTGTTCCGTTATGCAGAGTGACAGCATTATTTGGTGTTAGCCCTGGTACCATTTCCAAACTTAGGACCAAGTTCTGTGAGACAGGTGAAGTCAACAAGGAAGACAACATCCCAAGATCCCTTGCTTCACTGAGGAACCATAGATTTACAGGCAAGATTTGCACAACGGTACCAAAGACAGATGTCAAAGTTGCAGGGTCCATGCTCAGGTGCCAGTCACACACCTGTGTCTGGCACACACCTGCCTGCAAATGGTACCAGGGCTGACATCAAATAATGCGTAATCTGCGTAACGGAACACCAGCTTCACTTGCCCTATTGCACGGGCCTTATCCTGAAGGGACAAAGGTGGCAGTCCATGGGGGCAGTGTTGCTGCTTGGAGCAAACATAAACTCAACAAAGTTGCAGAACCCATGTTCAGGTGCCAGTCACTCACCTGTGAGGCAGTCACACACCTGTGACTACTGGCACACACCTCTCAGCAGGTGTGTGCTGGCAGGTTGCTCAAAACAAGAGCGATTACCAACAGAAGCATATTGGGTGATTTTGGCAAATTTTTTGGAGGCGCTACCCACACGTTTAGCTGTGTTGCTCATTCCAAGAATGCACGATCCTTACAAGCTGTACCTCGTTGTAAAGGTGACTAATCAACGATAAAAATGATATAAAACACAATACCAATTGGTATTATTAAAGGGGAGATATAATTGACCGAAGTTAAGTTTCCGAACTTTTTTTGAGCAGTTTAGTATGAACACAACTCTGTCTGCACCAAACCCCAGGCATTCAACTTAGAACTCTGATATAAGTGAGTCTATGTTCTTTAACCCTTTAAGACCGGGAACGCATCTGTCATTTTGGATTTTGACCGAGTGCCACGCTATGATCTTGTAGATCTGCTATTTTAGAAAAATCATGAAAATGTGTGCAAATGTTTGAATATATATATATATTGTTCAAAGCGAACTATATATTAACTCAAATCTTTGCTTCTGGGGGATTCTACAAATGTCTTCTAAATCCTAACAGTTTTTTTGAACAAACGTATGTTACATAATCAGTGCAGTTCTCAAACTGTTTCATGTCAAGGACCATCCAAAATCATATGTATTTGGCCGTGGACCCCCATCTCAAAATATTTTGCTCCAGGGACCCCCTGAAGCAAAGATTTGAGTAAAAAATAATTCCCTTAAAAATATATATATTCAAAGATTTGCACACATTTTCACGATTTTTCAAAAATAGCAGATCTACAAGCTTGTAGCTTCGGGCTTGTAGATCTGCTATTTTTTAATAGCCCAAAGTATAAAAAAAATGTTAAAGTGGTTACACGCAGATGCGTTCCCGGTCTTAACAGGTTAAACACAACTCAGTCAGTCCTGCTCTCGTCTTTTGGCTGAATGTCATTGTATTCTATGTTAAAGCAGGTTTAAGCTGGTCTGACGACACTCCGGGGTAATGAAGAAATACAGTGAAGTTCAGGCACAGATGGGATTAAAGGTTTCATAACATTCATTTTCATTTATTTATTTATTTTTTCAAATATTTTTCGTTTTTTTTTTGTTTTGTTTTATGACCTCAATTACACGCATTCAGTGGATTTTCGGTGGTCGGGGTTTTTCTGAATAATTAGGCAAAAAATGTGATTTATTCTCTCTGGACGACAAACAGTGATCTCCTTTGTGTTGACAAACGGTCTGATGAGCGATCATAATGGATATAAATGTTCTGTGGACAGCTGGGGAGCTGGGAAAGACGTGCATTCTTGACGGAAGACGCTGTTTTCGGCGTGCCGTGCTGCGACAAGGGAAGGCGCGGTCGCGGGTGTTTTTTTTTTCCCCTCGGGGACGCCCACTGATACTGTTTGTGTTGACAAACGGTCCGACGATCGATCATAATAGATATAACATTTCTGTGACCAGTTGAAAAGGTTAAAAAAAAAATTGGCAAAATCGCTGGCAGTGGGTGATTTATTCATGTATTTACTCTGGCAGTGAATGAGTTAATATACGTTTGAAGGACCATGATAAAGACTTTAATGTTTTGTAAATCTGAATGTCATGAAAACTTTAAAACAGCTCTTTATTGCCATGGTTCTCAAAGTGGGGTCCGGGGACCCCCAGGGGTCCTTGAGTGGGTTCCAGGGGGTAGGCTACCCAGATAAATGTTGGATAGTTAGTAACCAAATGGACCCTTATGTTGCTGTAACTCTGAGAGTGTACAAATGGAACCAAATGGACCCTTGTCCATTTGGTTCCATTTGTACACTCTCAGAGTTATGGTGGTCCGTGGTCTAATGCAGGGGTTCCCAAAGTGGGGTCCGGGGACCCCCAGGGCCCTACATAGTACATACATCAGCTATTTTCCAAAAATCTTGATATTCTTTGAAAATGTTTGAATATTTTTTACATTTTTAACACCACATCTGGAAATCTTTTCAGATGGGGGTCCGCGACCAAATCCGCATTAGGGGTACTTGACCAGAAAAAGTTTGAGAACCACTGCTTTATTGAACATTATGGAAACACTTCAGAACGTAAGGTTGGTTTGTGCTGGTTTTCTCCCCACATCAAATCTACATTTCCCCAGATAATTGGATGTTGAGATCATGGACAATCAATAGTGGAGGTTGTAGCGCCGTGCACAGCTAGTCAGTATCAATGGATATTGATCAGTAGCTGCACAGCCCCTGTATTAATTAGTATATCGACTGCTTTAGTGCAAAATGTTAAAGTTAATTATTTTTGTTACCCTGAACACTGAATGCTTTGCTCCCTCAATCCGGCTGAATATTGAAAAGGTGTTTTTAAAGAAAAAAAGACAGTTTGGATCAGTCTAGAGGGGTTTAAGAGGGGTTTTAGAGACATTAACCCAGGGGTCTTCAACTTTTTCAGGCCAAGGACCCCCTAGCTGAGAAAGAGATGAAGCAGGGACCCTCTCTATATTGTATAAAATTGTGTTTCAGATTCAACTTTTTTGTTTACTGCAATCTTTCCCTCTACACCTATCTTTGACAAAAGTAGCCGATCTACAAGTTCACAACGCCTCGCGCTGCGAGGCGTTGTGAACTTGTAGATCGGCTACTTTTGGCTAAAGTTCTCCTCAGAAAAGGGATGATTCAAGTGGTTAAGGTAAAAAAAAAAATCATATCACAAAAAGATTTGGCAGACCCCCTGTAGTAACTCTGAGGACCCCCTAGGGGTCCCGGACCCCCTGTTGAAGACCCCTGCATTAACCCATTCAATCCGGGAACGCATCGGTGCCATCTTAAGATTTATTTGGCTGTTCAAAATTTGCAGATCTACAAGCTCATAGCGCGGCTGAGCTTATAGATCTGCTATTTTAGAAAAATCTTGAACATTTGTGCAAATCTTTGAATATATATATTTTTTTAAAGCGAAGATTTATAACTAAAATCTTTGCTATGGGGGGTCCCTGGAACAACACATTTTGAGATGTTTGTTTTGCAATAGGGTGCATAAGTTATGTGTATTTACCAGGGCATTGAGTCAGATGTTTAAAGGACAACTTTGGTTTTTTACAACCAATGTTTATGTTTTAGATTGTAATTAAAGTAAATAAAAGATGAGTGTTAAATTTTTTAAATTTACTGCTTTCTATAGTTTTAGCAATTTTCACAATCTTTTTTACAGTGTTTTCACAGTGGGCGGGGGCATTCTGTCCGGTGGCTAAATATGTATTTTTTTAACACATTAACCCCGCGTTTTCTTTATTATTATTTACAGTAGCTCTTCTAGCCCCCAATAACTCACATCTGGCCATCTCAGACAGCCGGACCTTTTTTATTGTGTAAAAAAGGCATATTTAGCCACCGGACAGAATGCCCCCGCCCACTGTAAAAAATATCGCAAAAAATGCTAAAACTATTGAAAGCAGTAAATGAAAAAAAAATCACACTCATCATTTATTTACTTTAATTACAAGCTAAAATATAAACCTTGGTTGTAAAAAACCAAAGTTGTCCTTTAATGGAATGTGTGGTTTTAGATTTGTTGCATATTTGAGGTTACCTGCAACATGGTAGAACCCACACTTGATTGGCTCACACTTGATTGGCTCACACTTGATTGGCTCACACTTGATTGGCTCACACTTGATTGGCTCACACTTGATTGGCTCAGCTGAGTATAAAAGGCTGCCAGCAACAAACACACTCAGTTTTAGTTAGTGCTAAGACATGGTGGTGCGCAGACCACCATGTCACCTATTGCTGCCTATGTCCATGCTCGTAAACTTTGGTGAATAAAGAGCCTTTGGCTGCTTATTGGGCCAGTCCTTACACTCCGTTAGGCGTGTGAGGACTGGACTTTTACCTGTTAAGTAAAAGTCCAGAATTCAAAATTTACAAGAGTAAAAGTACAAAAGTATTGGCATCATAATTTACTTAAAGTACCAAAAGTAAAAGCACTAAAATATTTGAAAATAGCAGATCTACAAGCTCATAAGGTCGGCTATTTTCAAATAGCCTCGGTATGAAATGGGGCTAAAGTGGTTAATGTATGTTCTATAATATAACAATTTAATCTGCAAAGTAACTAGTAACTAAAGCTGTCAAATAATTGTCGTGGAGTAAAAGTACAATATTTGCCTCTGAGATGTAGTGGAGTAGAAGTAAAAGTACTGAAAATGGTAATTACTCCAGTAAAGTAAAAATCCCTGAAAAGTGTACTTATAACAGTACTTAAGTAAATGTACTGTACTTAGTTACTTTACACCACTGGAGAGAGCTCAACAGCCTGACCGGTGTGATTAGCTATCCAAGTAATTAGTTTGGAATATCTCCAGGCTTCCAGCTCAGTGCTGCTGGGGACAGACAGCTGTAGCAGTGTTGCCATGTCTGCTTATTATAAGCCACTTTGGGCTTGTTTGTCTGTAACGTTGCTTGTAAAATATTTGTAGATGCGAGTTGCAGTTTTTTTAGCTTGTTTCTAAAGTGTATAGTTGCTTATTTGGGCTTGTGTCCTAATGTTGTTTATAAAACAGTTGTTCTTAGAACCTTTTCATGGCAAGGACCCCCAGATTAATATGTATTTGTCCGCAGACAAAATATTTGATGCCAATGACCCCCCATTACAGGATTTGTGTTGTTAAAATGTTCAAAAACTATTCCAAAATTACAAAAAATTATGATTTACATTTTTGAAAATAGACGATCTACAAGCTCACAACGTGTCACTTGTAGATCGGCTATTTTCTGCCACAGAGCTCACAACGGAATAGGCTATTTCGCTTCTTTTGGGCTTGTTTTCTTAGACCCTGGTTGCTTGTATACCTCCCTCAAAATCTGGCAACGCTGGTCAGGCAAAGGGGAGAGAGCTGGAACTAATGAACACAGAGACGCAGGCAGAGACACAGCTACAGGGCAGAAGCAACACACTACAGACTACACACACATGGTAAGAAGCGAGCGGGGAAGCTCACAAAACAAGCACATTTCTCAAGGAAAAAAATAGGGCCTCATTTCTAATTCTCCTGTGTCTTGTAGACAGAACATCAGCAAACACACATGCACTGTATTGGGCTGAATGTGCCTCAACATAACAACCTCAGCCCTGTTTCATACTTAACCCATTGAATGCGCCAGTGGCTCAGGGGTAGAGCGGCAGTTTGATCCCGGGCTCCCCCAGAGTTAGTGTGGAAGTGTCCTTGAGCAAGACTCTGAACCCCTAATTGCTCCCGATGAGCAGGTTGGTGCCTTGCATGATTTCCTCCGCCATCGGTGTATGAATGTAATGCATAATCTATGAAAAACATTTCTAACTCCGATCTGTGCTTCTGGGGGGTCCCTGGAACAACATATTTTGAGATGTTGAGGGTCCGCGGCCAAATACATATCATTCTGGGGGTCCTTGACATGGAAAATTTGGAGCACCACTGATATAGCAACATACTGTTAGGATTTAGAATACATTTTTAGATGTGTATTTTGCCGTGGACCAATACAAATGTTTGCTTTTGAAATATATATATTCAAAGATTTGCACACATTTTCGCAGCAAAAGCTCATAGCACGGCACTCGGTGCCACGCTATGAGCTTGTAGATCTGCTATTTTTGAATTGCGAAAGTATAAAATATGGATGTAGAGGTTACACAGACAAGTCAGAGACAAACCGTTCCCGGTTTGGTAAATGGTGCATTTATATATAGCACTTTTATCCAAAGCGTTTTACATAGATTGTGCATTACATTCACCCATTCACACACACATTCACACACACATTCACACACACATTCACACACACATTCACGGCTGAGGAAACCATGCAAGGCATCAACCTGCTCATCGCATAGAGTTAAAAATAATAGAGAGGGCACCGGATATCGCCTCCCGTCCACTTGCATTGAGTTGCTCACACAGCGCATGAAGCGAATTCACCCCTTCTTCCGGGTTGTAAAGTGTGATGGGCGTAGCCTATTTGGGGCCACTGTGATCCGTTCTGCGTCACAGAAGTGACGCGTTTTACGTCACAGAGGTGCGCGTCCCTGTGCACAAGCTTGTGCGCAAGCTCGTGAGTCAAGCCCATTGGTCGAAACCGTTTTTGCGCGTACATTTGCAGTGGCCCCATCCGTTTTAAGCTGCAGTTCCTACGAATGGCCAGCATGTCCATTTCGCTTCAATGCAAGCACTGGGTTCTGGGGGCTTGGCTCATCGGGAGCAATTAGGAGTTCAGCATTTTGCTCAAGGGCACTTCAACACTAACTCTGGGGGATCCCGGTATCGAACTGGAAACCTTGCGGTTGCCATCTGCCCACGCTAACGTCCCTCATAATATTCGATGATTTTTCAAAGGTTAATGAAAACGCTCGGAATTGCTGGCAAGGTCGGCTGATAGACAATGTTTTACTCTGGCCGTTAATGAATGAACGCCAGGGAAAAATAAGTTACATACAGTAGTGGTGCTTTAAGACGTGGCTGTACCACCACACACAGCGCAGCACGTGCGATATGTGCATAATTTGTGGCGCTATGAATAAATGATGGGGAGGACCATCAGAGGAATAATGAATACGGGGTCTCATCCTGCATGTCATGGACCACATGCTGCAGATCAGAGACCCTGAGAAGACTCTCTCATCCACATCCATTCATCACTGTCCAGATAATTAGCCTGGCAGTGGATGAGAGCACTGTGTGCATGTGTGCGTGTGTGCGTGTGTGCGTGCGTGCGTGCGTGCGTGCGTGTTTGTGTCCAGGCCAGTGGCGTGCACAGACATTTTGAGGGGCAGGTGCTCAAGTAAATTATACTTTTTTTTGTTTACTTGGTCTGCTCTTTTTTCCCCTCTACACCTACAGTATATATATATATATAAATAGCCGATCTACAAGCCCACAACGCCTCGCACCGCGAGGCGTTGTGGAGCTTGTAGATCTGCTATTTTTGGCTAAAGTTCTCCTCAGAAAAGGGATGCTAGGTTTCGAGTGGTTATGGTAAAAAGAAAAATCAAATCACATAAAGAATTTGGCGGACCCCCTGTAGTAACTCTGAGGACCCCCTGTTTTTTTCTGGTCAAGAGGGCAAAGGGCAGGTGCTCTAGCACCACCTAGAGTCTATCTGTGCACGTCCCTGGTCCAGGCAACTTGATTTGCATGTCCAGCATGAGGAGGAACATGTATTATGTTTCATTAATTAGTGTTATTTATCATTTATTTATTATGGCAGAACAATACCAGCCTGGTGGTAAACCATCCGGGCCGCATTAAAGGGATAGTTCACCCCCAAAGTGACTTTTTTTCCCCTATCGATTAGTCACCCCATGGAGACTTGAATTCTTTTGGGCTCAGAGCCAATCATCTGCACTCGTGGGCCATGTGATTGACAGTCTGATCCAGACAAGGTTGGGAGCCAGCTGTGTCTAATGAACTGTGAATACTTAAAAACGACTACAGTTCCCGTCGGTCCCCGTTGCCGATGGCGACGCAGACACTGTTGTGACAAGCTGTCAGGAATGTCATCTTGAAGAAGGGAAACTCCCCGCAGAGACTCTCCATGGACTCTGCACCGTCATGATGGGTAATTATTTTAATGCCCATGTGAGATTATTATTATTTTTCTCAGCTTCCCAGAGCCTGTGGGTTGTTGCTTCATCCATTTATACGTTGGCTTTTCTAAAATAGCAGATCTACAAGCTTGCAGTGCGCCACTTTGTGCCGTGCTGCGAGCTTTTACATCTGCAATTTGTTTTTTAACACAAATCTTCTCTTCTAGGGTGTCCCTGGCACAAAACTTTTTCACATGGGGGTTGACAGCCAAACACATTAACTCTCTCAGTGCCACACAACAAGATATCCCGATTTTTTTCTGAATGCACTCAGTGCCAAAATGAGAAATCCCGAGTAAAAAAAAAAAAAAAAAAGTTCATTAACTGAAGATGTAATAAAAAAAATAATAATTGCTGGCACAGTATGAACATATTTTTTTATTTCATTGGCATTGAGAGAGTTAATGTGGGGGTCCTTGACATAAAAGTTTGAGAACCACTGGTGTAGAGGGAAAAAAGAGCAGACCAAGCACAGAGCGCCAAAGATTAAAGTTCACTAACTATGGTAGAATGAATCCAACATAATGAATGAAAAGATCATGTGTAATGAAATGACATCTATGAATCTATGTTTAATCTGCAAACCAATGTTATACATGTAGGGGGGGGGGGGGGTCCCTGCTTCATCTCTCTCTCAGCTAAAAGGTCCTTGACATGAAAGACGTTGAGACCCCTGACATACAGCATGAGGAGGAGGAAGAGGAGGAGATGGAGGAGGGATGTTCAATAAGTGAATTGGAACAGGTGGGTAATTTACGAGGCATTTAGCGGACACTCTTATCCAAAGTGACGTGCGTAAGCCATTGGTTCTCAAAGTGGGGTCCGGGGACCCCCAGGGGTCCTTAATGTGGTGGGGTTCCAGGGGGTTCCCCGCAGCTAAATGTGCTAATGTAGCATCACAATAATCAAAGTAGCTATTCTTCTTCATAATATTTCTTTTAACCCATTAAGACCTGGAACTGTGTCATTTTTTGATTTGAGCTAAAAAGCATTATTTTACACTTTGGGCTATTCAAAAATAGCAGATCTACAAGCTCATAGCGCGGCACCGAGTGCCGCGCTACGAGCTTGTAGATCTACTATTTTTGAAAAATCATGAAAATGTGTGCAAATCTTTGAATATATTTATTTTTAAAGCAAACATTTTTAACTCAAAGCGTTGCTTCTGGGGGTCCCTGGAACAAATGTTTTGATGGGGGTCCGCAGCCAAATACATATAATTTTGGGGGTCCTTGACATGAAAAAGATTGAGCACCACTGATATAGAAACATACGTTTTTCAGAAAACTTTAGGAGATTTAGGAGACATGTAGAATCAGCTTCAGGTCTCAATGGGTTAAAGTGATATGCTGTAGTTATAGCAGTGACTGAGACAACGGACTGAAAGACAATGCTGTATACAGTAACTGAACGCGTGTGAGCGCGCGCGCGCGTGCGTCCGCAACTGGTTGCGGCCCACATCGTGTCACCTTTTGACCAATGTGGCCCGCACCCCAGAATGAGTTTGACACCCCTGCAAGTTTTATACGTCTTTGGCTATTAAAATATAGCAGATATAAAAGCTCATTAGAGCAGAGAGACAGTCAGCCTCTCTCCACCCACACACCTGACCCCACAGCCCTGGAAGAATCATCCTTGACCTTCCACTCATTCTTCACTGTCCCCCAAGTATACTTAATACTGAACATTACCCGCCTGGCCTCCAGCCCTTATAGACTGTATCTGCTGCTGAAAACACACATTCATGCATTCACTACATCCAGGATCATCTATTTATTTTCTCCATAATAAGAGCAAGTTTGAGTAATTTGCAGACTCTTGCCGGGAGTTCAACAATCCTTAAGCTGATTGTGACAACAATCAGCCACTGATGCTGTGGAAATTAACCAAAGGTTGTTTGAAGGACATGATGAAGTGTTGATTTTGACAGCAAATTTTGATTTAGTTTTAGTCATAGTCTTTTGAATCAAATTCCATTTAGATTTAGTCATATTTCAGTCATCTGAAATGTTTTAGTTTGTGTCTATAGTCGACTAAATATAAGATTATAGGCGGCTAAATCTACAGTTGATTTAGTCGACTAAAATGTATTTTCTATGTACTTGATGGTGTCGTAATGGCTGATTTTACACTTGGTTGCGTGCTGAAAATATATTTTCAGAGCACAACCGAACATCCAGTTCTACTGGATCTCTTCTCCACTTGTCCCTCCCTGACATTTATTCTAGTTTTTATTTGTTGCAGAAATTGTAAATATACATAGTCTTAGTTTTAGTCATCATACAGTACCTTTGTTTTTATTTAGTTTTGATGAGTGAAAAAAGGTAGTCGTCCAACATTTTAGTCGATGAAATCAACACTGGCCAGGAGGAGATTTGGCGCGGAAACCACAGCGTTTCACTGTTTAACGCTTCTACAGCAGCCGCTGCTTCTAAATGCCGGCGCTTTTCGGCGATAGTTCAGTCTTCTTTCACTTTCTCCCCACTGTTTGGAGCCCCCCCCCAATGTTAGGGCCCTGTGCTTCAGCACCTAAAGCCCTCTGGTTAATCCTGCACTGCGCATACATTACATAACTCAAAAAAACAAACAAATAAATACTTTTAGAGCAGATACTCAGCAGCAGAAAGTTCAGTGCATGTTTCTGACAAACAAAACATTTACCACATCTCTTCTCTTCTCATCTCTACACTCTTCTGCCGTTTAGAGGAAACCACCTATTGTTGTGTACCGCACGCACGCTCGCACGTGCATGCGCACGCACGCTCGCACGTGCACATGCGCACGCACTCACACTCACACTCACACTAAGGGGCGGCAGTGGCTCAGGAGGAGCCGGTAGAGTGGCCGGATGAAACCCGTGAGGTTCCCAGTTCGATCCCGGGCTCCCCCAGAAGAGTTAGTGTGGAAGTGTCCTTGAGCAAGACTCTGAACTCCTAATTTCTCCCGATAAACAGGTTAGTGCCTTGGATGGTTTTCTCCGCCATCGGTGTATGAATGTGTGTGTGAATGTGTGTGTGAATGGGTGAATGTAATGCACACAATCTATGTAAAGCGCTTTGGATAAAAGCGCTATATAAATGCACCATTTACACTCTCACGCACGCACGCACGCGCGCACGCACGCACGCGCGCATGCACGCACGCACGCACGCACGCACACACACACCACACTACTTCTTCAGAAAGGTTACACACACTCTCTAGTAAGTCCATGTGTTGGTCTCTTGTGCATGCTCTCTCTCTCTCTCGCTCGCTCGCTCGCTCGCTTGCTCTCTCTCTCTCTCTCTCTCTCTCTCACTCCTCTGCTGTCTTTGTTGGTATAAAAGCAGTGATTATGGGTGAGCTGTCATCTCATTACATTACACTGTAGTACTGTGTCAGCAAACACTCTCCCTGGCCGACAATAAGAAAGAACTACCCACCCACTCTCTCTGCTGAGTAATAATATACTGTTGAGCTGAGAGACACAAAGAAATACAATAAAAAAAAACTCCCTCTTTTTTTATGTCACCAGATGACACAGTGTTATGAAAGACCAAATATTTTGACACCGTCCTCCACCGAGGACGAGGCGGTCTCCTATTGAAGAGCTCTGCTGCAAAACGGAGGAAGATTCTGTTATGAAATAGTGATGAGATTCCTCCAATTCCTCCTTCGACCTTCCTCCGCTCCAGGGTTTCTGTGATATCATTTTGAAAGTTTTAATGACGTGCGGTGCTGTTATCAAGTGGGTTTCGCCAGAGTATCTGCCAGAGTGTGATTTCCTCATCGTGCCAAAACAAATAAAAAATAAAAAAATCACCCCATTCAGTCCGTTTGGGATGACTCAATGTTGCATCATCATTTAACCCCTTAAGACTAGGGAACGCATCTGTGTAGTTTTTCGATTTATTTGGCTGTTCAAAAATAGCAGATATACAAGCTCATAGCACGGCACCGAATTGCCGCGCTATGAGCTTGTAGATCTGCTATTTTGGGGGGAAAACATTGTGAAAATGTGTGCAAATCTTTGAATATTTATATATGTTTTACTCAAATCTTTTCTTCTAGGGGTCCCTGGAAGAAAATATTTTGAGATGGGGGGGTGGTCCGCGGACAAATACCTATCGTTTTGGGTGGTCCTTGACCTGATATTATAACAATATATTAGGATAGGATTTGTAGAATCCCCCAGTAGCAAAGATTTGAGTTACAAAAATGTTCGCTTTAAAAAAACATATCAATTCAAAGATTTGCTCACATTGTCACGATGGCACTCGGTGCCGTGCAATGAGCTTGTAGATCTGCTATTTTTGAAAAGCCAAATAAATCTAAACATGACACAGATGCATCTCCCGGACTGAATGGCTTAAGGAGGACTATTTGGAAACAAGGGGTGTTTTGGTACGTACTTATGGGTTATTTAAAGGTGTTTTGGTACAGTAGTTCTGGTATAGTGTACCAATCGGTACTGCCAAAGCGAGCTGCCCACGGTTCAGGGCGAAGCGTGCGTGGGCACAGACAGACATGGTTACCATGGTAACCCTGGCATGTACCAGGCTTGGCCTGGCGTATACAGTCGAGTTACAGTAAAGCGTTTGAGAAATAAATGGAGCACTGCTGCCTTACACTGTTATCCTAAAGGACTGTGTCATGTATAATATAACACAGGTTCAGTTGGCAGACCTTCACCGAGTGATGTGTGCACACTCTGTGTTACACATATGGGGCGGTAATTGTGCCATTTGCAATTGATTGATTGATTGATTATATACTAGAAATAAAACTATTATTTAGAGCTTGCAGAGAGAAAAAGCACATGGAAGTACAGTTCAAAATACAAGGTCAACTAAAAAGGCTGAAAAACCCAAAGAAGCTTTTCGGCTTGATTCAATAGGGATCCTCACGTAGGCCTACTCAATTCATAAGACAATAAATGACAGACAGATATACACTACTATGCAGAACATCATATAATCAGTTTAAAGGTAAGAAAAACAAAAGAAATATGTAAACAGTAAACAGTTTGAGGGGGGGAACTGCTTCACTACTTTTGGTAGGGCGTTCCACATTTTTGTTGCATAGCAGGAGAACAAATTCAACCCCTTGTTTGTGCCAAATCTGGGTTGGACGTGATCAGTGGAGCTACCTCTGGTGTTGAGATTGTTGTGGACAACTCTGTGGTACTTGAAGTACGCATTATCTTAGGATGTGATATAACTAGGGCTGTCATGAATACGACATTTAAGTTGACGATTATCATACAAATAATTGCGATTAACCAATGAAATCTTTGTTCTGAACATTGGAACACGTGAATAAGCATTTCATTTATGTTTTCCTTTTAGGCTTCGTAATAAACAAAAAAGCATCAGATGCATTGTCAGATATTACTAATTACATATTTAATAATTTCATATATATATATATTTTTTTTCTATGATAACAGAAATGACACGATGTAAGCTTGTAGATCTGCTATTTTTGAAAAAAGTTTGAACATTTTGACAATTATGCAAAAATAATCAGGCGATTATGTAATAATTATGACAAGATATAACACTAAATGATGTGTGTTAGTTGCACACATTTCACATTTTCACAAAATATCCTAGTCTTTTCTGAAGCGCCTCGTTAGAATCGAACACATCCTCTGTTCTTTCGATGTCCTTCTATTCTGGTTTTATCCAGTCCTAGCAGCCTTAATTCTTCTGATGTTGACGTAGTACATTAACGGGGCTGTTAGTCTGAGTCTACAGGGTTGGTTGTGTCGACACACAGGCGAGAGCGGCGGCGGAACTATTTAATTTGACCAACCCAGCAACACAGCGTTCACCCTGGTGTCCCTATTTCGGGCCTGTCATTTATTCTAATAAGTAATAACTAATGGTCTGAGAGAAAAACACTCCGGCATACTGTCCTCAAATGCACCCTTAGGGTTCTTTAAGACATTGGTTCTCAAAGTGGGGTCCGGGGAGCCCTAATAATGGGGGTCTGTAGCCCTAATGCATGTCAAACTGGGGGTCCTTGAAATTAAAATGGTTGAGAATCACCGCTAAGCACCGTATAAATCTTCTCTTATGGGGGTCCCTGGCATATCTTTTAAATGGGGGTCCGCGGGCTAATAAGTGTCATTTTGGGGGTCCTTGACATGAAAAAGTTTGAGAACCACTGCTTTAACATTAACCAGATAAAGGTCTAACAGACCAAAACATTGTTACTGTATATTTCCATTAAAACTGTTTTTCTTGTATTTGAAGACAGTGTGCGGGAGTTTTTTTCTTTCAGTAGGTGTGCAAAAAGACTTATTCGTACATTTGTCCTGTATGGATCTGTCCACCGACCAAGCCTCCATCTATGTGTGTTGTCTTGTTGTGTGTAAAGAGAACACATGTCTGATATTGGAGAGGCTGCATTTGCATGAGGCATTCTCTGAGAGTTCTCAACTTTTGTTAAATAGATCCATTGATTCATTCCACTCTACCCTTGTAGGAGTTATTTATTTTTTACAAATCATACTGAAGGTAAGGTGAAAGGTATTCTTCTGTAATTCCTGCCAAAACAGATCAATGAAGCATCTATATCACCATCTAACAATATACAGTGCAACAAATGATGTACATTGATCAACGGAAAATACTGTACTAGTGTATCCTGCATATGTACAGAATTAGACCAAGGCAATATATCGCACATGCACAATACGCGCGCGCGAGCACACACACACACACACACACACACACACACACACACACACACACACACACACACACACACACGACTGTTACCATGATACCAAAGTGTAAATGGGCCATTGATTTGTTAAGGTTGTGAGAGATGGTAAGAAAGGGAGATACACACAGTGTGAGACAGACAATAGAGGTGAAGGAAGTGTAGGAGACAGACAGACAGACAGACAGACAGACAGACAGACAGACAGAGAGGGGGAAAGAGAGGGGGAAGAGAGAGAGAGAGAGAGAGAGAGAGAGAGAGAGAGAGAGAGAGAGAGAGAGAGAGAGAGAGAGCGAGCGGTTGGTTCTCAAACTTTTTTTGTGCCACGGAACCCCCAAATGGATATATATATTTGGCCACGGAGGCACGGACCCCCATCTGAAGATTGTTTTATCTATTTCATAAACAGCAGGTGCACAATCTCACAGCGTGGCACGAAGTGACGTTGTGTAAGATGTGTGATTGTTCTGGTGTTTCCATTGTCACACACAGTCCTCACAACACCCACACACTGCTGTTCACTGATTGGTTAATGATGTCCGTCTGTCCGTCCATCGGTCCGCTGCTCTGCTCTGCTCTATGAGGACGAGGAGGAGGCTGCCATTAGAGGAGGCAGTGATGGAGCCATGTGTCAGCCTCCCATCGTCATGGTAACGGACACGACGCTGGTGTCGTCGGGCAGAAATCTCTTATCTCCATATTTCAACTTTTTGTGTGTGTTTTTTCCCCTAAATTAACGTCCCTACTTGATCATACTACTGTAGCGTCACACACAAAGCATCAAAAGAAGCAGATCTACAAGCTCGAAACGTGGTGCGAGTTTGTAGATCTGCTACTTTTGATGCTTTTGAATTTTATTCCTGATAAGTAACAGTTTTTGGACATTTTTTTTCCACCTGACAGAGATATATATATATACAGTACGTGATGATGATGTAACCCTGCAGGCATACATGCACGTACACACACACACACACACACACACACACACACACGCACGCACGCACGCAAACGCATGCGCTCTGGAGAATGACACATATCTCATGATCACTAGGGACTGTCTGTCACGAATCACCATCGTGGAATTAATTTGCACATTAATTATTTAACCGTTTAAACCCCGTGTCTTGCTCAAGGACACTAACAACACTGACTCAACACTGAAAACTCGTGTTCTCTCCTCCGCGTCATCAGTGCCCATACCCTAGGTGGGGTTGGCGAAAGGGCCTTTCTGTGTGGAGTTTGCACGTTCTCCCCGTGGGCGCCTGATGGAGGGGAAAGGAACTGGTTGGAATAACGTGTTCCTTCCACGCTCTACTTCCAACCGGGGAAACTCTCCCCTGTCAGGTGACAAGGTCAGTTGGCTCTCATGCATTGAAGGAGGCATGAGCTCGGCCCTGGACTCCCTAGGTTGGCAGAGGGAGTGTAGTGCCCAGGATTACATAGACAATTGGCACTGGGTGTAAAATATGGGGTTACAAAATCGTGGGATACAAATGTATTTTTTTTTAAAAGGACACTAACAACACTGACTCTGGGGGGAGCCCGGGAACAAACTATAGTGAGCGCCCCAATGGCAGATCTACAAGCTCATGTTGTTCCATGGTGACATGCTGCTGTGACCTTGTAGATCTGCTACAATGCGTTTGCTATTTCTGAAAATGATCCCGTCCCTATACTCTGGGGCTAACATTCACCAAAAATAACAGATCTACAAGCTCATTAAGTGCTACTTTTACCCTATATGGCAAAGATAGGGAGGCTAGTTTATATGGCATTCATGTTTATTTCATCCAGCTGTTTTTATACAGATGAATGGAATCACATCTCTAACGAAAATGGCGATTATTTAATGATCGTGACGTACTGCTCATCACCGCCACCTGATCAGAACATTCACATTCATGTTGGCTGGACGAGCAGATGAATGAGCGCTCCGGTATGCAAATACCAGTGTGATTACATTCACACTGTAATGGGGGATCATTACAGTAATCCGTCATCCTGGAGGGTGATTCTAATGATGAGGCAGACCAGGCAGCCTGAGGCAGGACTTTAAGCAGCAGCAGCATTACTACAGTACACAGTATAGGATGGAAACCTGATTACTGTCAACATGCTGTCTGTCCACACAGCAATATCCACTTTAAAAATACATATAAATACACTTTATTAGGACCATGAGACACAAATAAATGCGGTCACTATGCTTACAGAATGGACCCTGGATATGCCAAAACGTTAGTGTGGATGGGAAGAAAAATAAGGATGCATCTGCCACCTGCTAGTTATCAGATACATAGATAGATAGATAGATAGATAGATAGATAGATAGATAGATAGATAGATAGATAGATAGATAGATAGATAGATACAGTAGATAGATAGATAGATAGACAGATAGATAGATAGATAGACCCACGGTGCGGTGGTGATACACAGGCCCTTGTTTATTGATGGCTATGGACCATGATGCCTGGAGACTCTCAATCATTGACACTGGGTTTCACACTCATCCAGAGGAACAGTCCCATCACCATCCCCACACGTCACCACCACTGACCTGGACTATGCAGATGACATCGCCCTAGTCTCGCCCTAGTCTCACCCTAGTCTCACCCTAGTCTCACCCTAGTCTCACCCTAGACACATCAGAGATAGGACAGGGACTACTGTACTACTTGACAGTAGAGATGGAGTGCAGGAAGATCGGCCTCAAGCTCAGTGCCAAAAAAAACACAAGTTTGTCCAGAACCATTGCTATACTGCCAGGCGGCGCTTGAGGACTTCAAACATCTCGGTGCCTGGACTGCCTCGACGGAACAGCTATAAAATCTGAAGCTCCCGGAGGGCACTTTGTCTGAAATGCCCTGCATGGGATGAGGAGAGTGTGGATATCTTGAGATGGGAGATGATAAACCTCAAGAAGAAGTTGGGCCTCTGGCTTACTTCCTTCAGAGGTGTTACCAATGCTACTAATGAAGGCTCTGTTCCATTTAGTGTAACACCGTGGTTCTCAAACCTTTTAATGTCAAGGACCCCAATAATTCTGAGAGTGTACAAATGGAACCAAACGGACCCGTTACACACCCGTAAGGGGCCATTTGAAACCCCCCTCAAGGAACCATGAGGAGTCCCTGGACCACACTTTGAGACCCGCTGTTGTAGCAGAGTACTTCCAGTGAGCCAACATGCACAAAAATATCAAAGACTGACTCTGTTTGAACAGAGCCTTCATTAGTATCATCGTCAAAGGAAGAGGCCCAATTCCCTTCCAATATGGCTGCTGTGCATAGAGCCTATTGGCAGTACTCATCACACGCAGTACCAAGGTGTCCCGCAGGTCTTTTGAGCAGGAGCACGGCACGAACATCTAGTATGGATGTGCAACGTGCGTATACCCGTGAGAGGTGCGTCTACCTCGCGTATCGATCGAAAACATCCATCCGTACCTCTCTTACCAACGCTTACAAAAGCTGCCGAGTGTCAACAAACGTTTAGGTAAGTGGCTGATGGATTCATACATGTACCATAGATGTACAGAGGTGACGTCTACAAGGTAAATGTATCCCCATTATGCAAGTAAATAGAATATAATTCGATATATTGTGGGTTAATGAATAGGCCTACAGTACATATTAAAGAGGTTATTTCAATCGGCGATCGCTGTGTGAAGTGCCTGACGTGCATGTGACGTCATTAAAATAGCGTCCCATCAGTTTAAAAAAAAAAATCACCACCACTATACAACTCTGCCTACTGGGCTTCAGACAGTACTTATCAGAACAGAGAGAGGCTGGTGGATGGAGAGGGCACTATATAAACACTAAAATGCTACAGTTTATAATTGCTCATCACCTAGACATAATATACTCAGTGCTGTTGACACGCAGCGCTCTCTCTCTCATCCGGTCTGTGTTTGCTTTATGTCTGCCAACAACACTCTACAGCCCAGGCACCAGGAATGTTCACAAGAGGCCTGTTCAACTTCCTCATCATCTCTCTCACCCTGCATTACCCTGTACACACAGCGGTGGTTCTCACAAACCTTTTTAACTCATTTAGACCGGGAACACATCTGTGTAACTACTTAAACCATTATTTTATACTTTGGGCTATTCAAAAATAGCAGATCTACAAGCTCATAGCGCGGCACCGAGTGCCGCGCTATGAGCTTGTAGATCTGCTATTTTTGTTTAAATCGTGAACATATTTGGTGCAAATCTATAATATATTTCAGCAAACATTTGTAACTCAAATCTTTGCTTCTGGGGATTCTACAAATGTCTTCTAAATCTTAACAGTTTTTATTTTTTAAACATTATGTTGCTATAATATCAGGGGTTCTCAAACTTTTCTCATGTCAAGGACCCCCGAAAAATGACATGTATTTGTCCGTGGACCCCACCCCCATCTCAAAATATTTAGTTCCAGGGACCCCCCAGAAGCAAAGATTTCAGTAAAAAAATGCAAATATACATTCAAAGATTTGCACACATTGTCACGATTTTATTTATTTTTTTTTAACTCAAAATGACACACAGATGCGTTCCCGGTCTCACTGGGTTAATTTCAAGGACGCCCATCGTAACTCTGAGTGATGATGGAAGCAAATAATGGACCTGTTTCCATTTGTACAGTGGTGGAAAAAAAAGTACTACAATTGTTTTAGTAAAAGTAAAAGTACAAATACTGTACAATGAAGAAATACTCTGTAATAGTCCGGAATTCAAAATTGACTTGAGTGATAATACAAAAATATTGGTATCAAAATGTACTTAAAGTACCAAAAGTAAAAGTACTCATTATAGAGAATGTCCCATTTCAAGTTTTCAAATGTATGAAAATCATTTGAAAATGGCAGATCTATAAGCTCACAATGCGTCGCATGGCAAAGCATTGTGAGCTTGTAGATCTGCTATTTTCAAATGGCCGAAATGTAGGTAGGGCTGAAGTGGTTAATGTATGTTTTTTTAGGTTGCATTTGTCTGACCATCCATTGTTCGTCTCCACACATGCACACACACACACACGTGCACGCACGCACGCACGCACGCACACACACACACACAGACACACACACCTCTCTACATGTGCATCTCTTGTTGCACTCCAGAACTATACTTCTACCCTCCTCTTCTTCAAAGCCTGGGAGTGTTGAGGGGGGGGGGGGGGTATGGTGTTGGGGGTGGTGGGGGGGTTATGCTATGCAAGCAGAACATCCCTGCAGTGACTGTCACCATGGTGGAGTGCGTGTGATCCTCTCTGTCTGTCTCTCTCTCTCTCTCTCTCTCTCTCTCTCTCTCTCTCTCTCTCTCTCTCTCTCTCTCTCTCTCTCTCTCTCTCTCTCTCTCTCTCTCTCTCTCATATCAGTGACAGTATGACTCTGTGACGTTAGTGTCTGGCAGCTCTGGTTGTCTGGGGATCAGCTCACAGTGTCTGCTGCCAGCACTATACTAACACTGCTGTGCTGGTTAGGCCTGCAACACTTCATCCAAGTTATCAATCAAAGTATTGATCATTTAATAAAACGATATGAGGTTTCCACCCAACAGAGACAACGTTGCCTTTGGCCTCTCCCGATGTCACCAATGCACACATTGTGCAACATGACAAGAGGTTAGATATAAAATAAAATAAAAACTTGTGTCATTTTTAGATTTCTTTGTCTATTCAAAAATAGCAGATCTACAAGCTCGTAGCCATGCTACGAGCTTGTAGATCTGCAAAAAAAAAACTTTGCTTAAAAAATATATATATATATTCAAAGATTTGCACACATTTTCAAGATTTTTCAAAAAATAGCAGATCTACAAGCTCATAGATGAGCTATGAGCTTATATATCTGCTATTTTTGAATAGCCAAAGTATGAAATATTAGGTTAAAGTGGTTAGAATCTAAAATGACACAGGCGCGTTCCCCTGTCTTAATCGATTAATATAAAATGAGTAGGCTACTGGAGATTTACATACAAGATCTTTGCATTTGGGTGGTTATGCAGATGCATAATGCATAATATACGTATGATACAGTGACCACAGAGCTAAAAGCTATCTCTCTATGTCAGAGAGCAGGTGCCTATGAGCGCCTAAAAGCCCCAGATGCCAGGTTTGACATTTAACTTCTTTGCCAAGAGCTCTTCTTTTGGAGGGAGCCGTACACCGGGGCAAGTGGGCAGCAGCATTATTTTTATGATTCACTACTCCGTGTCACATTGCCCCGAAGCTCCTCTGATCGTTCTCCAACCACTTAAATGAACGGGAATATTTAAGAGTATATAATTCAGTAAGAGTATAGTGCAGGAGAGGCAGACCAAGAGACACAAAAAGACAAAGGAATTAAACATTTTTCATGACATCTTGTCAGCTTTGCTCAGTAGGAGATGTGTCTTGGTCACTTGTTCTCACGTTTGTTTGTTTTCTTGACCACAAGGACAAGACCACTTTGGTAGAGGTTTGGGTTGTGCAATTACCCTTTGATGTAACTCCAAAGGTGGACTAGAAATTAAAAAAAAATATTGCTTCAATGATTAGAAATTGAGAATTCAAAATATGCTCCTCATCGAACAGCTCTCAAAGTCATTATTTTCACACAACGAACACAAACAAAGTTGATTCAGACAATATAGAGCATCACCAAACCCAGTACTGCTTATTTTTGGGGCGGTGTAGCCGCCCCCTATAAGTGAGTTTTGGACACCGACCAAAAAATTTGTGTACCCCCTAACCCTTCCATTGTTAATGCAAATCGATACTTTTTTATATCAGCCAATCACATTACAGCTAGTGTCATCACCACTAACTGTAACGTGATTGGCTAACTTTGCAAATTCAGGACTGTGATTGGCTAGCGAAACACATGACACATGTGCAGCCCTATGAATAGCAGTATGGACTTTAAAAAAAGTCATTTATCCTTCTTTTAAAGTGAGTCATGTTGTGATGACCACACACCGCCCACTTCACACTGGGTGTGATTTTTTATATATATATAAAAATGTTAACTTCCTGTTGATTCCGGATCCGGATCTTCAAATATTTCAAATATGATTTCTAATCATATGGATTAGAAATCGTCTTGTCCATCTTTGGAGTTACATCATGGCAAGGTAACATACACAACCCAAACCTCTACCAAAGTGGTCTCGCCCTTTAACTTTAAAGATCTGGAACTGTCTCATTTTTAGATTTGAGCTAAAAAGCATTATTTTACACTTTGGGCTATTCAAAAATAGCAGATATACAAGCTCATAGCGCGGCACCGAGTGCCGCGCTATGAGCTTGTAGATCTGCTATTTTTGAAAAATCGTGAAAATGTGTGCAAATCTTTGAATATAATATTGTTTTAAAGCGACCATTTTTAACTCAAATCTTTGCTTCTGGGGGTCCCTGGAGCAAAATATTTTGAAGGGGGTCCGCGGTCAAATACAGATAATTTTGGGGGTCCTTGACATGAAAAAGATTGAGCACCACTGATATAGAAACAAACGTTTTTCAGAAAACTGTTGAGATTTAGGAGACATGTAAAATCGGCTTCAGGTCTCAATGGGTTTAAGAATGTAATTTAGACAGGATGTTGTTTAGAGACAGAGGCTAGAGGAGAAGAGCAAAGTCAAACGGGAGGTTTATGGACGCGGTGAGAGAGAATATGCAGGTGGCTGGAGTCACCGAGGAAGACATGGAGAAAATGTGCTCCTCGGAGCACAGGTCTACTCTCCGCCAGTACTGTTCCTGATTAATCCTGTCTTACCTGACTTCAAAAGATATAAATGATCTTTTGAAGTGACACACCTATTTATAAGACTCTATTTCATCATGCGTCTCGCTAGCCAATCAAAGCTCACCCTTTCAACATATTGTCACGTGTCACGTGAAGCTTGAACAATGTTAGCTTGGTGGACACACGGAAGGACGAGAACGAAAACATAGTCTCCTGGCGGAGACAATATAATAATAATAGTAATGATGAGAATGAAGAACATATGGGACGCACTCAGCATGTCCTTATGCCAGGATGTAGAGCCCTGCGGTGGACCTTGGACCACAGCCAAGGACACACAAGAAGACACTATTATTGGTCCAGTAACGTGCCGTATGGTATAAGCTAAATACAGCAGGGCCTCACAGCTATCTGAGCCAGTTCAGCAGGAGCCTCGGAGGTGACGCACGTGTCAGCACATTTTAACTGGGGAACCTTTCAGACACAACAACCTCACAGCTCACACACACCCACCCGTTACAATCAAGAACTTTTACTCACAGGTGTATATATTTATATATATACATAATCACAACACCAGAGGGAGCTCCACTTCAACTTCTGATTTGGCTCAAACAAGGGGTTAAATCCATCCGCCTGCTATGCGACAACAATGTGGAACGCCCTACCAACAGTCGTAAAGGAGTGTGAATCCCTACTCTCCTCCAAAACTGCCCTAAAAGAGCACTTACAGGTGGCTGCAATTCGAAAGTCAAAGCCTGAACACTCAAATGGGACTTATTAGGGAATCGTGGGACTTGTTTTTGTTTTGTTCATGACTTGTTTTTGTCATGAACAACACTATAAAACGGTACATTTTAAAAGCATGCTGATGATCAGAACACTTTGAAAAGCCACTCAGACATGGAGAGGTCTGTTTACAGCATAGAATCAAAGTGCTTTGAGGATTTGAGGATTTTTTACTTTACTGGAGTGTTTCCAATTGTCAATACTTTTACTTCTACTCCACTACATCTCAGAGGAAAGTATTGTACTTTTACTCCTCTACAATTATTTGACAACTTTAGTCACTAGTTACTTTGTAGAAGTATATTTGTATTATTACAAAACATTCATTAACCACTTCAGCCCTTTGCATACTTAGGGAATTTGAAAATAGCCGATCTACAAGCTCACAATGTGTTGCGTTGTGAGCTTGTAGATCGGCTATTTTGTGTGGCATTATTGTTTTTGTGGCATTCCTAAGGCAATCATTTGATGAGCGGTGGACTCTCTGGTAGTAGACTCAATGGAGAGTCTTTGAATTCAAGGCTCCAATGGTATTACAATGGTACGACCCCCCCCCCCCCCCCCCCCCCACACACACACACACACACACACACACACACACACACACACACACACGCACAGAGCTACCCTATAATAAAAATGTCTCCCCTGTCACAGTGCTCCAGTACTGTGGGAGGCTCCACTCTGCCACACTGTGTGTGTGTGTGCGTGCGTGTGTGCGTGCGTGCGTGCGTGCGTGCGTGCGTACGTGCGTGCGTGCGTGCGTGCGTGCGTGCGTGCGTGCGTGCGTGCGTGTGTGTGTGTGCGTGTGGAGGTGGAGGTGGAGGACAGATCAGTGGTGTAAAGTAACAGTAGAGTAAAGTACATTTACTCAAGTTCTGTACTTAGGTACAAGTTTGAGGTATTTTTGTTTACTTTACTGGAGTATTTCCAATTTTCTGTGCTTTTACTCCTCCTCCACTACATCTCAGAGGCATATATTATTGTACTTTTACTCCACTACAATTATTTGAAAACGTAATCGCATCGTGAGCTTGTAGATCTGCTATTTTCAAGAGTTTGATACATTTTATTCATTTGACTTGTGAAATGGGACATTCTGCATAACGAGTACTTTCCACTTGTGGTACTGTAAGCACATTTTGATACCGATTCCTGTGTACTTTTTACTCAAGTACATTATGAATTCCGGACTTTCCACCTTGCAGTATTGATACTTTTACTTAAGTAAAGAAAATAGTACTCTTTCCACCACAGCAAGAGATAAGACCACGTCGGGATGATACTAGAAGAGAGCTGCAATCATGGCTCTCCTCAACACACCGCAGGGGGGGGGGGGGAGCGGAGCACCATGCCTACCCAACCAGTCCCTTGATCAGCCGTGAGCCCATATCAGCCTCCTTCCATCCATGCATGGATGGAAGGAGAGAGAGAGGGAGAGAGGGAGGTGAATAAAAGAAACCAACGATCACACAGGAGCCGCGCTTTATCTCCATATTAACCCATTCAGACCGGGAACGCAGCTGTGTTCGCATTTTTAGATTTTAGCTACGACCCTTATTTTATACTTTGGGCTATTCAAAAATAGCAGATCTACAAGCTCATAGCGCGGCACCGAGTGCCGCGCTATGAGCTTGTGGATCTGCTATTTTTTTTTAAATCTCGAGCATGTGTGCAAATCTTTGAATATATATATTCATATATTTATGTTTTTTTTAAACAAACATTTGTAACTCAAATCTTTGCTTCTGGGGGGGGGGGGGGGGGGGGGGGGGTCCCTGGAACAAAAATATTGGGGTCCGTGACCAAATACATATAATTTTGGGGGTCCTTGACATGAAAAGGTTTGAGAACGACAAGCAAACATAGGGTTTTCTCAAAAAACTGTTAGGATTTAGAAAACATTTTTAGAATCGGAACCTCAGGTCTTAATGGGTTAAATATAACTCTTTCAAGGGGACACGTGTTCTGTGATCTGTGCCACGCACGCACATACACGCACACACACACACACACACACACACACGCACACACACACACACACACACACACACACACACACACACACACACACACACACACACACACACGCACACACACACACACACACACACACACACACACACACACACACACACACACACACACACACACACACACACACACACGTGCTACTTTGTCATGTTCACCAGCATGGACATGATGAGCACGCCACCACCGTTTATATTTCCATATAAATGTTTTATTTCACACAACATTTGCATCTGCTTCCCCATCACACTCACATATGACATGTGGAAATTCCTAGAACTCATTACAATGCAAGGAGGAAATATATCTATACTGTATCCTTCTGTGTCACAGTAGTAAAAAGGCCTGAGATTAAACCCTTTTGTAACAAGAGCTATTGCCTTCTATGCCCCCCCCCCCCCCACCCCCCCACAGTAGGGTGATTTCAAGTTATATTGGACATAAAAATGGGACCAGTGGTGGAAAAAGTACTCACATTTTGAACATAAGTAAAAGTATCAATACTGCAATGTAGAAATACTCTGTACAAGTAAAAGTCTGTTAATAAAAATTGACTTGAGTAAAAGTGCAAAAGTATAGTACCAAAAGTAAAATTCTATTCATCTCACTGTTTTTGGAGTCCTCTGTTAAAAAAACATTGCCATCAGTCTCTAGTTTGCGATAGTTTGCAAATATTTTTTTCACTGACCAAATGAGGCCGTGTACATTGGAACAAGACAGTTCTGCCACAGATAGACAGCGTCTATGTCCTAGGAAGTGTGAACCAGTGTTGATGTTGTCGACTAACACTATAACGAAAAATGTACGTCGACTACGTTTTTTCACTGACAAAAACTAAATAAAAACTAAGCTATGATGACTAAAACTATGACAATTTTGTCAACAAATAAAAACTAGACTAAAATGTTAGTGAGGGACTAGAGGAGAAGAGATCCAGTAGAACTAAAAGACAAGTCATTTTATGTTTGGTTGTGCTTGGGTGTTGCGCTCTGAAAAACTACATATATATACCTTGCATATTATACTTTTTTCCCCGTATACTTTGTTCTTCTTCCAACACTGATGATGTGATTTATCCATTTATTATCTTATAAAACATTCAGTTCCTCATTTCCTAACCTCACCTCACCCCAGCATAACCCTCCTCAGGCATGATCTAATAATGCTGCTGTCTGTCTCCCACACAGACACACACACACACACACACACACACACACACACACACACACACACACACACACACACACACACACACACACACACACACACACACACACACACCAACCTGTCACAACAGATCAGGTGTCTGCAGAGAGATGTTACCCTGGCAGAGACAGCGTTATGGACCATACAGGGATGTTAACGGCTAAGGCGCTCGTTGAAAAAAAAAATCCAAACAGGCTCATCAGCTTCATGGTTGATTTGCATAATGATAAATGTACGTTACGCATCTTCCTGATGGTGTTATTTGGTCATGGGGAGATGTCATTATTTTAAACGGGCTCTGGGAGGCGCAAGAGAGTATAGTCTATGTCCAAAGGTGCCTCCAGCCCTCCACATGTGCGCGACAAGTCGAGCGAGCCGGTCGCAATGCCCATGCTTTGAGCAGCTTGTGGGCAGTGTCAACAAAGTGACGTTTTTCGGGATGTGTAGTTCTTTGACTTTAGTGCTATTTGTGAGGACGGAGGAATGCACAACATGAAAGCATTATGCATGTGCAATATAAAATATTAATATTATCCATATTATCCACTATCCAGCGATATGAAAACATTAGTGCACCTTCACAAAATGAAAACACCATTACATTATTGTGAATAGCATTAACCACATGAACCCCAGCATGGGGGGAACATAAGGGAGCTAGAGCCTAGGGTCTGCCTGACGTTTCTTCCAGTTAAGAGGGAGTTTTTCGTTGCCACTGTCGCAAAATTGCTTGCTCAGGGTGGGATGTCGGGTCTCTTCTCTACATGTAAAGTGTCTTGAGACAACTTGTTGTGATTTGACACTTTAATAAAATTGAATTGAATTAAGCCAAAAATAGCCGATCTACAAGCTCACAACGCGTCGCAGCGCGACGCGTTGTGAGCTTGTAGATCGGCTATTTTTGGCAAAGGGATTTGGTGTTAACAGAAAAAAAGCGTCCAAGACATGTAGGTCAGTTTTTACTGAGTGAGAATACAGGGTTTAAGTAGAATGTTAATTACATCAATAATTATAAACGAATATCGGCTAGCCGGCTCGAAAAATATCCGTTGCTGACATCCCTATTATGGACGCAGCCAGTGTTGCCAGATTTTGCGAGAGAAACAATCAACCAGGTCTACGAAAGCAAGGCCAAAAAAAACAACTGTCTGTAGGCCACATGAGCGATGTGATGTTTTTTTCTTTATGGGCAGTGTCAACAAAGTGACGTTTTTCAGGATGTGTAGTTCTTTGACTAGTGACTAGAAACTAGAAACAATCAACCAGGTCTACGAAAGCAAAACATATTTTCAGATGAGGGTCCGCAGACAAATAAGTATCAATTTGGGGGGTACTTGAAATTAAAATGTGTGGGAACCACTGGTTTAAACAGTAATAGGAAACAAGCCCAAATAAGCAACTACACTTTAGAAACCAGCCAACAACAAAAAACGCAACCCACAACCACCAATATTTACTAGCAACTTTACTGAAAAAACAAGCCCAAAGTGGCTTATAATAAGCAGACCGGGCAACAGGTGCACACGCATGGAACCCCTGAGTGACTCCAGACAGCACTAAGGATCATTCATATCCTATTTAAGGTCTACGACGCACAACTGTGCAAAGCATAAGGAGAGCTGCTTGATATCATTTTGTCCTAGCATCTCTGTCCACTGAACACTTTAACCCATTGAGACCTGAGGCAGCGTCTAAAAAAATTCAAAATCCTAAAAAAAATCGGAAAAAAATATTAAAAAATAATTTTCACGGTTTTTCAAAAATAGCAGATCTACAAGCTCGTAGCGCGGCACTCGGTGCCGCGCTATGAGCTTGTATATCTGCTATTTTTGAATAGCCAAAGACATCTAAAGTGACACAGATGCGTTCCAGGTATCAATGGTTAGCTGGCGGACATGTTTTGGCCATGTTGTTATCGGTGAATATTTTCCCAAATGTTAAAAAAATAATAATAATAGCAAAAATAAATTAGCAGATCTCACGTTTCTGAGCTTGTAGATCATCTGGTTTCACTATATCTCCCTAAGCACTTGAACCCCATAGCAACCACATTCTGAGGGGAACACATTAGCCAAAAATAGCCGATCTACAAGCTCACAACGCCATGTCATGTGCACGGTGCATTGTGAGCTTGTAGATCGGCTATTTTCGGCAAAGACATTTGGTGTGGACAGAAAAAAGCGCTCAGGTCCAGTTCAAGTCTAGAGGGTTTAAGTAGTTAAGTGATTTATAAGCTCGATTCTAAAGAATCCAAATCATACACGTTGAAAACATAAACTATACATTTGTTTCTTTCAATGAACTAAATGAGGTAATCACATTGTTTTCTCATCTGATCTACACCCAGGGTGGATGAATGACAAAAGTACAAATAATATTACACACAGTGGTGCAAAGTAACTAAGTGCATTTACTCAAGTACTGTACTTAAAGTAAGTACAATTTTGAAGGTATGTTTACTTTACTGGAGTATTTCCACATTTTAAGTACCTTTTCTTCTACTCCACTACATCTCAGAGGCAAGTATTGTACTTTTACTCCACTACAATTATTTGAAAACTTTATTATTAAAGTTATAAAACACCACTTCAGCCCATTTCGGCCATTTGAAAATAGCCGATCTACAAGCTCACAATGCATCGCATTGTGAGCTTGTAGATCGTCTATTCTCAAAAGATTTTATACTTTTGAAAACTTGTTAAATGGGACATTCTGCATAATGAGTACTTTCTATTTTTGGTACTAAGTACATATTTATGCCAACACTTTTGTACTTTTACTCATGTAAATTTAGAATTCCGGACGTTTACTTGCAACAGAGCATTTCTACAGTGCAGTAACGATACTTTTACTTAAGTAAAACATGTAAGTACTTTTTTTTCCACCACTGATTCCACACACCTGTGTGTGATTTGGTGTGTGGTCATGTGACACAGTCCCAGATGCTACCAGGTTGTCTTAATGAAGGAACTTGGATTGCCAGTATAAATGAGAGAGAGAGAACTTTGTCTGGTTCACTTAGGGCAGAAGGGTTGTTATAGCAGAACAGTGGTCCCTGTTGTGCTACCTGCCTGTCTCTATAACCAGTGCGTCTGGGCAATTCTGAAGTAGTGCTGCCTGTCTCTAATCAGTGCTTCTGGGGAGTCCTGAACTTCTGAAGTGCTGCTTCTTCTCAGCTAACAGCCATGTTGCTGCTTCTCAGGTATGTAATGCGTTTGTTGTAATTAATACTAGGTTTATTTTAAACCCATTAAGACCTGGAACTGTCATTTTTAGATGAGCTAAAAAGCATTATTTTACACTTTGGGCTATTCAAAAATAGCAGATATACAAGCTCATAGCGCGGCACCAAGTGCCGCGCTACGAGCTTGTAGATCTGCTATTTTTTTTTAAATTTGTGAAAATGTGTGCAAATCTTTGAATATATATTTTTAAAGCGAACATTTTTAACTCAAATCTTTGCTCCTGGGGGTCCCTGGAACAAAATATTTTGATGGGGGTCCGTGGCCAAATAAATATAATTTTGGGGGTCCTTGACATGAAAAAGTTTGAGCACCACTGATAGAGAAACCTAAGTTTTTCAGAAAACTGTTGGGATTTAGAAGACATTTTGTAGAAATCTGCTTCAGGTCTCAATGGGTTAAAAGACAAAGTGAGTTTATTTTGGCTAAAAGTATTTGTTTTAGTTGAAGCTCTACATTCCCATAGATCAGTGGTTTTCAACCCTTTTCATATCAAACGTCTATTTATTTGGTATTTGAGCCACGGACTACCGTTTGAGATTTAGACTCTCAGACCCAAGACTTAGAATAGAGTATTGTTAAGTTTCTGTCCACAATTCCATGCTGTATTGTTGTGGTACCATAGGAGAGCTATAACAGGCAAATGCTGCTCAAAATAACAATTAAGTAATGCAGAACAATTATTTAACTCTTGAGGGTGTCAAATAGACCTTGTTTTTTTCCACTCTCGTTAAAGCTCTCTGTAAGGGTCAATTTGGTTTCCAACTCCATCATTTATCTGGGGACCACCTGGAACCCCCTCAGGGACCACTGGTTGAGAACCACTGCCATAGATGACTAATTGCTATAGTGTTTGAGTACCAGGGGTCTCCCTGTCTCTCTGGCTCTTAATTAAGGGCCAGTGGATCCTGGTTGGATATAATTGGTAGGCTATCCTGGCCTGGAAATGCATTTTCCAAAGAGCTGGAGACACTGGGGCAAGCTACTTACTCTACACCCTCTATATTAATGATTGGAATGTGGACCTATTTAATTATAAAACGATACAAAATGCCTTAAAATGTGTCATACTCAGTGATTTTAGTGTGAAGTCTTTCTTTGTTAAGTGGGAGACTTCTGTATTCAATGGAACATTGCTATAGAGCGTTTGTTTAAAATTTATAGTGTTCCTGTTTTGTTTTTTTAAACATTTTTAGAGTGAACTGCTTTAGAAGGCATTTGTAGAATCTGTAGACTGGGAACACATCGGTGTCATTTTTAGATTTCTTTGGCTATTCAAAAAATAGCAGATCTACAAGCTCATAGCGCGGCACCGAGTGCTGCGCTATGAGCTTGTAGATCTGCTATTTTTTGAAAATGTGTGCATATATTAATTAAAACTAAATTTTTAACTCAAATCTTTGCTTCTTGGGGATTCTACAAATCCTAACCGTTAAAAAAAACGTCTGCTATTATATCAGTGGTTCTCAAACAGTTTCATGTCAAGGACTCCCAAAATATGTACTGTATTTGGCCACGGACCCCCATCTCAACATTTTGTTCCAGGGACCCCCAGAAGCAAAGATTTGAGTTACAAATTTGCTTTAAACATATTTATATTCAAAGATTTGCACATTTTCAAGATTTTTCAAAAATGGCAGAGTGCCGCGCTATGAGCTTGTAGATCTGCTATTTTTGAAGAGCCAAAGACATCTAAACTCTTGCTGTTGCCTCAAGTATGATGTTCACCTGTTGTGTGATCCTGCAGGGCCGCCTGGATGTGCATTGCGCTGTTTGGCGACGGCGCTAGTTCAAAGGCTACAAAAAGAAAAGGTAATCGACATTTTCCACAATGAACACATTTCCTCACTCTGTTCCTTCATTAATCTCCATCTTCTGCCTTGCAGGCTCTACAGGCAGGCCGGTTAAAGACGCCTCTAACCTCCATGTCCTCCAGGACGATGGTGTTTCGCACTTCCACTACCCCATGCCAAGCCTACCTAATGCCAATATGATAGACTGGAGACAGACGGACAAACCATTCCCATTGGCCTCTGAACCTGCCATGCAGGACGACATGGGCGAGGCTACATGGCCCTTGCTGGCCTCGGATGCGGGTACTGCCCACGGTACTGACTATGAGCCAATCCCATGGCCTTCCTCTGATGACGGTGACCGCCCCGGCATCGACTCGAGCGCGGCAGCTGCCGCAAGTGACCCCGGAAGCCACGCTTCCTATGATTACGTCTATAAATCTCCAGGCTATGGTGACTACCACCGTCCTGATTCTACTGGCTCCTCACCAGAACCCCATGGAAGCTCTGGGACTGAGGGAATGAACCGTGGTGCTTATGGGGGACCTGGGAAACCTGCTTATGGGGGACCTGGGGAACCTGCTTATGAGGGGCCTGGGGAACCTGCTTATGAGGGGCCTGCTTATGGGGGGCCTGGGGAACCTGCTTATGAGGGGCCTGCTTATGGGGGGCCTGGGGAACCTGCTTATGAGGGGCCTGGGGAACCTGCTTATGGGGGGCCTGCTTATGGGGGACCTGCTTATGGGGGACCTGCTTATGGGGGACCTGGGCCATTCTATGCTGCACCTGACCCTTATAGTCTCTACCCTGGTGACTCTGATGTGGTGGCTTACCCGCCCCATAATACCTACATTATGCATGAGAACATTGTGTACGATCCAGCGCCTCCTGAGAGCTTCTACTGGTACGACGCCTCGTCTGGCTATTATGCTCCTGCTGGGGGTCAGGTGATGGCTCAACACTCTCCTGGTTCTACCCCTGGTGTAGGGGTTTCATCAGCAGACCACCACCACGCAGGTTCTGGGACTGCGGCTGAAATCCCTCCCGCTGAAGACTTATACTCGACTACTCTGACTCAAGCCGCCATGCCTCAACCAGCCATGCCTCAACCAGCCGTCCCTCAACCAGCGTTGCCTCAACCAGCCATCCCTCAAGCAGCCGTCCCTCAAGCAGCCGTCCATCAACCAGCCTTGCCTCAAGCAGCCTTGCCTCAACCAGCCATCCCTCAAGCAGCCGTCCCTCAAGCAGCCGTCCATCAACCAGCCATGCCTCAACCAGCCGTGCCTCAACCAGCCATCCCTCAACCAGCCGCCGTGCCTCAACCAGCCGTCCCTCAACCAGCCATGCCTCAACCAGCTATCGTTCCACCATACCCTACTTTTACTAAAGCTATCGCTGAACCGGCCGTCACGCCGCCAGACTCCGCTCTGACTGGAAAGTTCGCTAAACCAGTACATTACGACGAGATCATATACGGCGAGTCACTTCCCCCACCAGCGCCAGAAGCCACACCGCCACCAGAACCCAGACTACCACAACAACCCATGCACATTGTGCAGTCTAGATCTGGCTACCAGAACGGCAGGGTTTCCTTCAGCAAAACCAGCTATTCCAGGCTTAAGCCTGCTAGTCACGGACCCACTAAACCAGCCAAAGAACCCGTTTTTCACCCCATAGAGAAGCCCACCCCAAGACCTGTTTATCACCCCATAGAGAAGCCCACCCCAAGACCTGTTTATCACCCCATAGAGCAGCCCACCCCAAGACCTTATTACCCCATAGAGAAGCTCCCCCCAAGACCTGTTTCTCACCCCATAAAGCAGCCCACCCCAAGACCTTATTACCCCATAGAGCAGCCCACCCCAAGACCTGTTTCTCACCCCATAAAGCAGCCCACCCCAAGACCTTATTACCCCATAGAGCAGCCCACCCCAAGACCTGTTTATCCCCCCATAGAGCAGCCCACCCCAAGACCCTATGTTGTTTACCTCGTAGAGAAGCCCACCCCAATGCCTTCTGATTTTTACCCCTTTCCCGGAGAGGAGGCCACCTCAAGACCTGTTGTTTACACCAGAGAGGAGCCCACCCGAAGACCCTTTGATTTTTACCCCTTTCCCGGAGAGGAGGCCACCTCAAGACCTGTTGTTTACACCAGAGAGGAGCCCACCCGAAGACCCTTTGATTTTTACCCCTTTCCCAGAGAGGAGGCCACCCCAAGACCTGTTTACCCCATAGAGCAGCCCACCCGAAGACCCTTTGATTTTTACCACAGAGAGCAGCCCGACCCAAGAGAGACCAGTATCAGAGGAAGACCTCCTGGTGCTCCTTCTGGCTCCACAAAGTCTTGAGGAGCCTTCAACCAGAGGCAAATGGCACGTGTACACGGTAAGACAAAACTTGACTGACTGGCTCATAACATGTCAAATGAGGTCAAAACAAAGACTGAACATGCTTTCTCTGCACACAGGTTCAAGAAACCCTTCAGTCCGTCACCTGAGAGAGTGATGGATGCCCTTTCTCTGGTCAGATGCAAAAATAAAAGATTTAACCTTCAACTTGTGTGTACTTTTTTTCTTCTTTCCCTAATGCCCTTAACATGGACATGCTAATATTTTCGCTAAAGACTTAAATGGACATTTCTCTTTTTTTTTTGCCAAAAACTATAGATAAATAATTGAGTAATTGAAAAAACTCGTCACACATTAGAAGGCTAATATCAGTAAGCAGAACCAAGAATGGGTGTCTTCAATTAATCTAACATGGTTATTAAAATGCAGTTTGAATTACAATGTGTTCATATAGGAAGAGGAGTGTCTGATAAAAAGAATAAATCAAATCGTCTGGGGTGCTCACAAAAGCCGGAGTAGACGTTAAAACATGTACTCTATGGCATATTGATGGTAGATTTGAAGTTTAGGGAAAGTCACTGCTAACCTGTACTCTTAATTCTAAGGGCCCTATTTTGTGCAGCAGTTTTGTATTCTTTTGGCAAACTTGAGAAACTGGCTACAAGCTCACAACGTATCACTGTAGATGGGACATTTTCCCCACTTTAAAATGTTTTTAAAAACTAGAATGAATGCCTAATAAGATTGGTCATAAGGCACTGCACAAAATGGGCCTTTCGCATTTGCCCTTAAGCCCTGTATACGTCACTTGCATGACAAATCACACATTCCCTCCTTATTGACGATGGCCAAAATGGGGGCTGCTAGGGTCGAAAGTGTGAACGTAATCAAATCGCAATAAAGTTTTGATGGTGTACTTATTTGCAAGTTTGATACCGAAATGGTTGCACTAAAATCATTCTTTAACCCAGGGGTCTTCAACAGAGGGTCTGGGACCCATAGGGGGTCCTCAGAGTTACTACAGGGGGGGTGCCAAATCTTTGTGATTGGATATATTTTTTACATTAACCACTTGAACCCTATTCCTATTCTGAAGAGAACTCTTAAGCCAAAAATAGCAGATCTACAAGTGAGTTTGTAGGTCGGCTATTTTTGGCAAAGAGGTTTGGTGTTTATGAAAATACAGCATGTAGTGGGGGTCCCTGCTTCATCTCTCTTTCGGCTAGGGGGTCCTTGGGCTGAAAACGTTGAAGACCCCTGCTTTAAGCCATTAAAACGGAGAGCATCTGTCATTTTAGACTTTTGCTATGTACAAGCTCAAAACTCGTCACTTTGCGCTGCAAGCTTGTACATCAGCTATTTTTAAAAAAAGAAAAAATCAAGTGAGAACTACTGATTTGAAAGGCATTCGTAGAATCTGCCTCATGCTTTCATGGGTTAACAGCAGGGTGTGTTCCCCCCGAACCCCCCCACCCCCCAACAGCCCTGCAGGCCAGGGGCTTAAATGTGTCGTCTTGTTAAATTGCACTCAGATATACAACAACAAAACTGGTCAGCAATGAGAGGACTGCCTGTGTATGGCTGCATGTGGAAACATCCGGCCATTAATGGGGGACCAATCAGGGGCGCTGGTGTACACACCCACACAGCTGGTTTATTTACCTTGGCACTGGAATCCTTGCTTCCCAAATCCCCTGCAAAACAAAAGGAGTGCAGAGTGAGTGAGACAGCTGAACAGTTGATACCCTTATCACAATAAGTAACTTAAAAAGTGGACCAACTCCACGTTTTAAATGGACAAGCTGCATTTGGTCCCCTCCTTCAAAGTAAACTAACTGGTTGAAATAGTGTACATTCCACACAACAATGCTGGCTCCAGTCCACAGCACAGAGACTCCTGTGTTAACTCTCCAGGGAAAGCCTGACCACATGAGCTCAAATAATTCATTACATTTCAGGGTGTCCCAAGAAGTAAATTGTGGAAGCCTTAAGGTTTATACACAACCTAGTATTGTCCAAAATCTATACCATTTAAAGCCAAGGGGGTGAGCAGCATATGACTGATGTCAACGTGTTACAATGTAGGCTATGAACAGCCATGCATGTGTCTATATGGATACTTAACATGAAACAGACAGGTGTGTGTGTGTGTGTGTGTGTGTGTGTGTGTGTGGGGGGGGGGGGGGGGGGTTATGGATACATATGGATACATAACTTACCCGATGAAGTGTTTACAGTGGCTACAGAAGGTGTTATTATGGATACATATGGATACACAACTTACCAGATGAAGTCTTTACAGTGGCTACAGAAGGTCGGCTGCTTGAAGAACCTGGCGGTGAATTTGTGGTTCTTCACCTCGTGGACGTTCTTCTGCCGCAAAGCGCCTTTACGGGCGAACCTGACGCCGAGCCCCCCCGCAGAGTCATTATAATGCAGGAGATGATGGTCAGCCATGATAATGACAATGAGAGAAAAACGAAAGAAAATAAACAAAAAGTGCAGACAGCAGCAGCTATAGAGCCCCGGGCGGGAAAAGAAAGAAAGTGTGTCTTCTTCTCCTTCTTATATTATCCTTCTTGTTATATTGTGATCCCCGTGTGCATGATCCTTCACAATGAACGTGCGTCTTGTTTATTGACAGCAGAGAGAAGAGGAGAGGAGAGTCTCTGTACAATATCCACTTTACACTGAGGAGCTTCTTCTCATCCAAACTGACGTCAGAGTGTGTGTGTGTGTGTGTGTGTGTGTGTGTGTGTGTGTGTGTGTGTGTGTGTACTACACACTAACAGCTGAGCTGACCCACCAGTCGGTTTATTATGGGGGTCTACCTAGTCTAATGTCAACTGCAGGCGGAGGGCGAACCCACGTGGATGTAGGCAGAATAGGCTCTTTGCACAAGCTGTGTTCCGTCAGCAACTATAACGGAGCAACTATAAGACTTCCGGTGGACGATCTCTTCAGAATAAGAGTACCCTCTAAAAATAAAAAATAAAGTAGAAAAACGGTTAATTTGCACATTACAACTACAAATTAAGCATTTAAACGAAGCTATACAACACATATTATGTTTCTGTGTAACAAAAACGTGTTTTTAAACATTAATAATTTATCTAAATGGATAAATGGTCAGAAAAGGTCAGAAAAGTGCCGTTCTCAGACAAAAGTGGACACTGGACAGGCGCCGGCGGACACTGCCGACACTTCTGACATACGCACGCGTGCGGGGACACCTCCCCTACAACGCCACACTCTCGGATAAGCCCGAGAGGCGTAAAAAAAAATGCAAAAAAACACATAGGTATTAGGCCTACTATATATAAACTAATGTGAGAACTGCAGTATATGTTTGACACAAACCCAGTTTTGACTCCAGTATACAACACTATCATTTCACGTTGAAATAAGAGTATACGTTTTGTAAGTGACTATAGCAGAACCCCACAATTTTTTAACATTCACAATTATAAAGAATATAAATAATGAATGAAAATAAACTTTTAAGTGCATACTTTTAGTGGCATGTCTATTACATCATGTGTACCTACCAGCTTAATATCAAAATGTGAGACATTTTCAAAGAGAACTCTGGAACTAATCTGAACAAGAATCAAGAGGGATTTATTTGTCACTTACTCAAGTAGCAGTGAAATGTTGAGACCTGTTTCTACAGAGACTGTGCTAACACAACCAAACAAAATACATCAGTAACAAGTAACAATACTGATGTAATGAAGTAGAAATACAAATATAGATAACACAAATAAAATTAAAGTACAGATGGAATGGCAGGTATGATAAACCTTGTGCGCGTGTCACAAGTGCCACGGCAAATAGCTGTCTCGTGTCCAGCGTCCAATTTGTAAAGGCTATGCACTGAAAATGGCCTTTTTCTGACCCCTGACCTCACTGGACGGCCCGCCACTTTTCAAAATACACCTGTTTGGCTTAGCGGGGAGTGTGGCGTTGTAGGGGAGGTGTCCCCGGACGCGTGCGTATGTCAGAAGTGTCGGCAGTGTCCGCCGGCGCCTGTCCAGTGTCCACTTTTGTCTGAGAACGGCACTTTTCTGACCTCTGACCTCACTGGACGGTCCGCCACACTTTTTTTTACACCTCTCGGGCTTATCCGAGAGTGTGGCGCTGTAGGGCAGGTGTCCCCGCACGTGTGCGTATGTCAGAAGTGTTGGCAGCGTCCGCCGGCGCCTTTCCAGTGTCCACTGTTGTCTGAAAACGCTGCACTTTCTTTTTTTACATCTGGCCGCACTGGACGGCCTGCCAGTTTTTGTTTTTTTTTACAAATTATCTCTCAATTTTCACCAACATTCTGTCCTACTGGTCTGTATCAATTTTCTATCAAGTTCAGAGGCGCTCAGTTATGGAACAGTTCTCACGAACACACACACACACACACACACACACACACACACACACACACACACACACACACACACACACACACACACACACACACACACACACACACACACACACACACACACACACTTTTATTTTTCTGATTACATTCTTATTACGGGGCCAGGCTTCCAGCATGGACCCGTTTTGTTATTGAGATTATTCCGTTTCTTCTGCCACTTTTGGCAGTTCTGGCTGAACCGTGCAGTCGCTTTTTATGAAACTCGGCCATATGATAGATGGTCATGAAAAACGATCAAGAAATAATTCTCACAATCTTTCGTCAAAAGGTGGCGCTATAGCACTCAATTGAAAAATGCCAACTTTGAACAGGTACAACTCATGCCCTGTTTAACCTACAGCCATGAAACTTCGATGCACACATGCGTCTCCTCATGCTGAACAACTTTCACACTCTGACTTTTGACCTCTGACCTTTAGATCTCCCACCATTTTGAATTATATGAAAAACAGTTAAAACCTATCTCCTCCTGGGATTTTTGAGTAATCTGCACGAAACTTTTTACACATGAACTTTGGACCTATGCCAAAAAACGTTTGCAAAATATTTTCCATAAGTGAAAAAATGAAGCTTTAATGAGCCAATGAATATTGCAGTTTTATGACAATTATTCATCTGCCCCTTACACATACATGCAGACTTACCATTCTTTGAAACTTTGCAGAAATGTAAAGGGCCATTCCAAATATCACTGAAACCAATCTTACTCCAATTGGTCAAACGGGGGCGCTATAGCAATTTTTTGAAAATTGAAACTTTAAACAGGCAAAAGTCATGCCTCGTTTGGCCGACAGCCATTAGACCTGCTTACACATGTGCCTTGACTAATGAGGAACACATCTATCACGTTGACCAGTAAGCACCGCCCTTAGATTGTCCGCAATCTTGAGCAGTTTGAAAAACACTTAAACCCAGGATTTTTCAGCTATTTGCGTGAAACTGTATGATCAGTGTGATCTCTTTTTTCAGAGGTTTGTCTGTTGGTCCAATAGCGTCCCGCTTAAGTGTATGTCTCACAACCTCAAGGTCACAGGTTCAAGCCTCACTTGGTGCAGACTTCATCTAAGTTGCATTTCACACAACATGACTATCAATGAATACATCTGCAATTGTTAAAGGTAACATGAAATACTTAATTGAGTGTTTTTTTACATACTTCATTGTGAAAATAGCTGATCTACAATCTCACAACTTTTCAGATAGCAATGAGAGTATGTTTTTTCAATGTATAACATACTTCATTGTGAAAATAGCCGATGTACAATCTGACAACTTTTAATGGTTTGTGAGCTTGTAGATCGGCTACTTTCACTAGTTTTGGTTCTGAGGAGATGTGCAATTTCTTCAATGGTAAATGGTTTGTGAACGAGTGATCTTAGTGTTAGTGAAACAGGGGCTTGGGTCATGACAGAAGGCAAGAGTTTGTGATCCTCAACAGACAATAGCAGCCTGGACAAAGCTATAGCACTATAGGTAGTGTTGCAGCTACCTAAGAGTGCCTCACGGCCGCAAGGTTGCCGGTTCAAGCCTCACTTGATGCAGACTCATTTAAGTTGAATTGCAAAAAACATGACTCAATCTATTCCGTTTCCATGGCTCTCTCTTCAATCTATTCCGTTTCTATCTTCAATCTATTCCGTTTTCATGTCTCTGTCTCTTCAATCTATTCCGTGTCTCTCTCTCTCTCTCTCTCTCTCTTCTCTCTCTTCTCTCTCTCTCTCTCTCTCTCTCTCTCTCTCTCTCTCTCTCTCTCTCTCTCTCTCTCTCTCTCTCTCTCTCTCTCTCTCTCTCTCTCTCTCTCTCTCTCCGAGGGTCGGCCATAGCTGAGTGGTTAGTGAGCCAGAGGCTCTGGTTGCCCCAGGTACAACTTTAGACCCACTGGTGTAACAGAGCGTTTCCAGTAGGCCAACATGCACACAATATCAGCATCCTGACTCGATCTGTTTGACCAGAATGGAACAGAGCCTTCATTAGTATCATTGGCAACACCTGTGAATGTCTTCACAATATGGCTGCTGTGCATACAGTGTTACAGACACATAAGGGTCCATTTGGTTCCACCGTTCCAGGTCTCTCAGAGTTACAGACACATAAGGGTCCATTTGGTTCCATGTCTCTCAGAGTTACAGACACATAAGGGTCCATTTGGTTCCATGTCTCTCAGAGTTACAGACACATAAGGGTCCATTTGGTTCCATGTCTCTCAGAGTTACAGACACATAAGGGTCCATGTGGTTCCATGTGTATGTATGTACCCTCTCAGAGTTAACAGACCTCTCTCACAGGGACTGTAAGATGAGGCCGTTAGGGTGGGCTGCCTCCTCATCTAATGTCAACTGCAGGCCGAGGGCGACCTCGTGTGGATGTAGGCAGAATTGCAACTTGATGGTGATACACAGTAAACCAGGGGGTCCTTCAACGTTTTTTCAGGCCAAGGACCCCTTAGGGCTGAGAGAGAGATGAAGCAGGGACCCCCCCCACTACATATTTGATTTTTCATAGGTTTCATAAATATATAGACTTGTTTGACAGCACTGTCATCAGTGTTGTCAATTATTATTATTTTTTAATATGTTGTATTCATGTTAATGTGGATTTTCGGACATTTAACAACATACACCCTCAATATATACATACATATATATATATATATATATATATATATATATATATATATATATATATATATATATATATATATATATATATATATATATATATATATAGATGGAACAACATACTTTGAGATGGGGGTCCGCGGCCAAATGCATATCATCTTGGGGGTCCTTGACATGAAAAGGTTTGAGAACCACTGATATAGCAACATAGGGTTTCTCACAAAACTGTTAGGATTTAGAAAACATTTTAGAAAACACTTCTCCAAACTGAGTGACAGCCTATGGCTTGTTTCCATTGGTTTCCATTGGGGTCACTTGGTTTCCATTGGGGTCACTTGGCTTCCATTGGGGTCACTTGGCTTCTTTCAAAACAGGCCTGAAAATCCATCTATCAGTGGACCACAAAGGGAGGTCAACTCAATATGCCCGTAGAAAGGAGGTGGCATTCACTGCCGACATTATTTTCCCTTTTTCTCCTTTGTACATATACAGTAGGTCAGGGGTGGGCAGCATTTTTTTTCCAGTACAGGCAGGCAGCCATACTGACTTTGACAAAGTGAGTGAAGGGCCACACGTTGGACTATTGAATTGAAACTCAAAACACATAGTGCTGAATTATGTTAAAACTGCATGAATGTGATAGACACAACCCTTTACAATAGGGTCAACTATTCTTTATCTTATCTTATCTTACTACTATATAATTGACAAAAGCTCCGAAAGTTTGTCGGTTTTGACAGCCGGAATGAGATGGTCAAAGGGCCGCGTCCGGCCCCCAGGCCGTATGCATGATATAGTGCTTGTATTTGTTTAATGACATGTTTATTCTTTTATTTCTATGCTATTTTCTAGATATTGCAGAGCTTGTAGATCTGCTATTTTCAAAAGATTTGTATACATTTGAAAAGTTATGAAATGGTTTTGATGCTAATACTTTTGTACTTTTACTCAAGTACATTTTGAGTACCGGGACTTTCACTTGTAACAGAGCATTTCTACATTGCAGAATTGATACTTTTACTCAAGTAAAACAAAAATAGTATTTTTTCCCACAACTGGTGCCTGTGGTAGAGCAGTAGAAGTGATGGTTACCATGGCGACACGTTGCGTCCCTTTCACTGTTGGCGTAAAACGGATGTTGAGCACGCATGCGCTGTGTGCAGTGTTGCCATGTCCGCTTATTATAAGCGACGTTGTGCTGTAAAGGTGCTTGTAAATATTGGTAGTTGGCGTTGCGGTTTTTTGGGGCTTGTTTCTATCGTGTTGTTTAAACCAGTGGTTCTCAAACAATTTCAAGTTAAGGACCCCTAAATGAATATGTATTTGTCTGCGGACCACCATCTGAAAACATTTATGCCATGGACCCCCATAAAATACAAGATGTGTTTCAAAAATATTCCACATTTTTCAAATTTTATTCAAGATTTGTTTTTTAAAATAGCCGATCTACAAGCTCCCAACGTGTCGTATCGAGACGCGTTGGGAGCTTGTAGATCTGCTATTTTCAAATAGACTTTCTTGTCTTGAACATCCTCTTAGCAGACCTTGTTGTATTGAACAGTACTTTCCTGTGCTTTTTTTTGCAAACTTCTAAAGCAGGGGTCTTCAACGTTTTCAGGCCAAGCCAAGGACCCCCATAGCTGAGAGAGAGATGAAGCAGCCTGCTTCCCTGCTTCAAGCAGGGACCCCCTCTATATTGTATAAAATGGTGTTTCAGATATACTTTTGCTCTTCTTTTTTCCCTCTACACCTATAACTCTTTGCCAAAAATAGCAGATCTACAAGCTCGCAACGCCTCGCAGTGCGAGGCGTTGCCTCGCACTGAGATCTGCTATTTTTAGATCTGCTATTTTTGTAGATCTGCTATTTTTGTCTAAAGTTCTCCTCAGAAAAGGGATGCTAGGGTTCAAGTGGTTAATATAAAAAAAAAAAATCATATCGTACAAAGATTTGGTGGACCCCCTGTAGTAACTCTGAGGACCACCTAGGGGTCCCGGACCCCCTGTTGAAGTCGAAGACCCCTAAAGTATTCAATCAACTCGCTTCTTTTGGGCTTGTTTTCCTAGGCCTGGCTGCAGGTTGCTTGTTTCTCTCTCGAAACCTGGCAACACCGTCGGCTGTGTGAGGAAGCTGTTGCTTTGAACCGTTTTGAGCGGCTAGAAAAACAAAACAAACAAACACATTAAACAAGCCTTTATTCTTTATATTCATTCATGTATAGTCAGTGTAAACCCTCCTAACAACAGCAGTATGATGACAGCAGCCTGGTAGCTGTCTGTGTGAAGATATACAGGTTAGTTTATACTTTAGTTGTTTTGTTGTTAGCATAGAGTTATGATGAATAGCGTTTTAAATGTCATGTAACATGTTGTGTCTCATATTTATACAATATGTGTTTTCCTCTCCTATCTATGTTATTGCTCTAAGCCTTAGAGCTTATTATGCTATAATGCTAAATGCTATAGAGCAGGGGTCTTCAACAGGGGGGTCCGGGGACCCCCAGGGGTCCTTGAGGGAGTTCCAGGGGGTCCCCAGCTAAATGATAGATATTTAGGAACCAAATGAACCCTTAAGGGTCTTTACTGTATGTGTCTGTAACTCAGAGAGTGTACAAATGGAACCAAATGAACCCGTACACTCTCAGAGTTAAATTAACATTGATTTTACAATATGAATTGGGGTCCCAGAGATAGAAATGCCATTACATGGGGTCCGTAGTCCTAATGCATGTCAAACTGGGGGTCCTTGAAATTAAAATGGTTGAGAATCACTGCTAGAGCCGTACACAATCTTCTCTTATGGGGGTCCCTGGCATATCTTTTCAAATGGGGGTCCGTGGGCTAAATAAGTGTCAATTTGGGGGTCCATGACATGAAAAAGTTTGAGAACCACTGCCTTAGAGCAGTGGTTTTCAACTATTTTTGCGTCAAGGACCCCCAAATTGACACACATTACCCAGGGACCCCCATTTGAAAAGATATGCCTGGGACCCCCCATAAGAGAAGATTTTTACGGGTCTAGCAGTGATTCTCAACCATTTTAATTTCAAGGACCCCCAGTTTGACATGCATTAGGGCTACGGACCCCCATTTAATGGCATTTCTATATCTTGGACCCCAATTTATGTTACAAAATCAATGTTAATGTAACTCTGAGAGTGTACAAATGGAACCTAAAGGACCCGTTAGGGTCCATTAGGTTCCATTTGTACACTCTCAGAGTTACAGACCCATAAGGGTCCATTTGGTTCCTATCCATCATTTAGCTGGGGACCCCCTGGAACTCCCTCAAGGACCACTGGTGGTCCCCGGACCACTGGTTGAGAACCACTGCTTTAGAGTCTAAGCAGTGATTTATGGACTGTATGTTAGCCCTGGTCCAGAAGTGTAGTGAGTTCTCTAACGCTCTGCCAGGCGTTCGGTTCTGCTCATAGACACAGAATTCCACTGTCCTGTGAGGGCTCCTACTGTAGGAAAAATAAACACGACCACTTCATTACTCACCGAAACAAAGGCTGTTATGTGTTGTTGAAAGTCTATTCTGGGAGGTGGGAAGCCTCTCAGCACCCCACCTACTCTGTAAAATACACTATTTTGGGCAGAAAATAAAATATGTCCGTGAGACGGAAATTATTGTATTTACTCCACTGCGCCCTCTACAGATATGGTCAATGGTAATTTATATTGACCAGATCTGTAGAGGGCGCAGTGGACAATAATCTGATGACCAGCGGACTGCTGGTGGTCATACAAATTATTGTTTTTTAGGAATGAGACAAAACTAAAACATATCCATGAATTCAAGTCTCCATGGGGTGACTTATTGATTTCTTTTGGGTGAACTATCCCTTTAAATCATTGATATAACTTCCAACAGCATCATCATCATCATGATGATGAGTCACCATGAGGAGCCTTCATCCTGGGACAGACTGGACTCAGAGTTTGAACACCTGCTGGTTGACCTGAAGCCTTATGTTCAGAAACACCCCCTCAAGACAGGTCAGATTATCACTGTTATTACTCTACTGTACATGTTCTTCTTTTTCATTCATAACGCTTTATATAAGTGGTTTTCAACCATTTTCATGCCAAGGACCCCTAAATTGCGGATCCCCCATCTGAAAATGTTTTGTGCCAGGGACCACCAGAAGCAAAGATTTGAGTAAAAAATGTTCGCTTTAAAAATATATAGTCAAAGATATGCACACATTTTTTAAGATTTTTCAAAAACAGCAGATCTACAAGCTCATAGTGCGGCACTCAGTGCTGCTCTGTATATGTATACATATGTATCTTTGTATAAAATACAGAGATAAAAGTTAAAATACAGACCTTAGAGGTGTCTGCCAAACTAAATTATGCAATGTGGCCCTCTGGTCTGGAGTGAGTGTGGAAATATAGTGGTCCTCTACATCATCAAAGTTGCATCACCCTTGCTATAGATAGAACCACCACTGCTCTAGTTAAAACCAGTGTCCTCCAGTGTTGATTTTGACAGCACATTTTGATTTAGTTTTTGTCATAGTCTTTTGAATAAATTCCATTTAGTTTTAGTCATATTTTAGTCATCTGAAATATTTTAGTTTTTGTCTAGTTTTAGTCGACTAAATATCATAAGATTATAGTCGACTAAATCTACAGTTGATTTAGTCGACTATAATGTATTTTGGCGGTGCCTTGATGGCGTCTTAATGGCTGATTTTACACTTGGTTGAATGCTGAAAATAGCCGATCTACAAGCTCACAACGCGTCACAGCGCGACGCGTTGTGAGCTTGTAGATCTGCTATTTTCAGAGCGCAACGCCCGAGCGCGAACAAACATAAAATGACTTGTCTTTTAGTTCTACTGGATCTCTTCAACATTTTTAGTATATTTCAACAATTGTCAGTATATTTAGTCTTAGTTTTTAGTCATCGTAGCTCAGTCTTTATTTCGTTTTTCGGTGAAATATTTCAGTGAAAAAAGGTTGTCGATGAACATTTTTCGTCATAGTTTTAGTCGATGAAATTAATACTGGTGTCCTCTTAAAGGAGGAGTTCACCCAAAAAATTACTTATTTTCTATTAATTGCACACCCCATGAAGCCTTGAATTCATGGATTTATTTTTGTTTTTGTGGCATTCCTAAGCTAATAATTTGATGACCGTGTGTGTATCCGGTAGGAGACACAAATAATCTACTTTGTGTCTCCTACCGGATACATTAGCCGGTAGGAGACGGGAATCAAATTATTGGCTTAGGAATGCCACAAAAACAAAAAAAAATCCATGGATTCAAGGCTTCATGGGGTGTGCAATTAATAGAAAATAAGTCATTTTTTGGGTGAACTACTCCTTTAACTACAGAACAACAGAGCTCTGCCCTGTGGATCATATAGATAGAACCACCACTGCTCTAGTTAACACCAGTGTCCTCCTAACTGTAGAACAACAGCGCTGTGCCCTGTGGATCCGGAAGCTGTGTGACCCGTCCATGTGCGGCTCGGCGGGCCAGATGGGCCGCAAGAACCGCAACCTCTACACCCGCCTGCTTCTGCACATGCTCAGACGAGGGGTCCTGGAGGGGCCGTTCGCCACCAAGCCAGAGCCGGGCGTCCTCAAGACACTCCCCACCTACATGGTAAACATTATAGCATGACTTAAAAAAAAACTGTTATTATCGTCATTCAGGAGTGACTGTGTGTCCACTGTTGTTATTGTTGTCTGTCTGTGTATTTGTCTGTGGTGGGAAAAGTACTAACTAGACTCTTTTTTTTACTAAAGTAAAAGTATCAATACTGCAATGTAGAATTACTCTGTTACAAGTGAAAATCTGGTATTCAAAATGTACTTGAGTAAAAGTACAAACATATTGACATCAACAAATGCTTAAAGGACCAAAAGTAAAAGTACTCTAGACCAGTGGTTCTCAAACTTATTAGCCCGCGGACCCCCATTTAAAAAGATAAGCCAGGGACCCCCATAAGAGAAGATTTTTACGGCTCTAGCAGTGATTCTCAACCATTTTAAAGGACCCTCAGTTTGACATGCATTAGGCTGCGGACCCCATTTAATGGCATCTCTATCTCTGGGACCCCAATTTATATTGTAAAATCAATGTTAATTTAACTCTGAGAGTGTACAAATGGAACCAAATGGACCCGTTAGGGTCCATTTGGTTCCATTTGTACGCTTTCAGAGTTACAGACCCATAAGGGTCCATTTGGTTCCTATCCATCATTTAGCTGGGGACCCCCTGGAACCCCCTCAAGTACCCCTGGGGGTCCCCGTACCCCACTTTGAGAACCAATGCTCTAGACAGACAGACAGACAGACAGACAGACAGACAGACAGACAGACAGACAGACCTTTATTTACCCTGCGGGGGGAATTCAGCTGTCATGGCATTATAGCAGTTATGAAACAACAGGGCAGATACAGAAAAAGAGACTCTATTTTTATGTGAACACATTAGATGGTACCACATTATGGCCACCATAACTGGATATAGACTTATTTTAAGACGATGGAAGTCAACCTGTTCAACTGCCTCTAAAGCCATTAGAACCGGGAACGCAGAACGCACCTGTGTCATTGTCGAGATTTATTTGGCTATTCAAAAATAGCATAGCATATCTAGCATAGCAGATCTACAAGCTCATAGCTATGAGCTTGTAGATCTGCTATTTCTTTTTTAAATTTGTGTGCACATCTTTGAATAATACTATGTTTTAACCCATTAAGACCTGGAACGGTGTCATTTTTAGATTTGAGCTAAAAAGCTTTATTTTACACTTTGGCTATTCAAAAATCGCAGATCTACAAGCTCATAGCGCGGCACCGAGTGCCGCGCTATGAGCTTGTAGATCTGCTATTTTTGAAAAATCGTGAAAATGTGTGCAAATCTTTGAATATATATATTTTTAAAGCGTAAAGTCCTCAAATCTTTGCTTTTGGGGGGTCCCTGGAACAACACATTTTGATGGAGGTCCGCGGCCAAATACATATCATTTTGGGGGTCCTTGACATGAAAAAGATTGAGCACCACTGATATAGAAACATACGTTTTTCAGAAAACTGTTGAGATTTAGGAGACATGTAGAATCGGCTTCAGGTCTCAATGGGTTAAAGCAAACATTTGTTACTCAACTCTTTGCTTCTGGGGGATTCTACAATTCTAAATCCTAAAAAAAAAAAAAACGTATGTTGCTATAATCAGTGGTTCTCAAAACAAGTTCTTGTCAAGGACCCCCCAAAATGATATGTAATTGTCCATGGACCAAAGCAAAGAAATAGATACTATTGTGTGATACCGTATGTGTGTAATGCGTTGTTGTGGGCTTCTGGGGGTATTATATACTATTGATGTTTGTGTTCTTTGTTGTTGTTTTGTGTGTAAAAAAAGAAGGAATATGGCATGTTGACATTGAGATGTGGAATGCTGTGTGCCATATTTCTGAATAAAAATATATAAACAAAAAAATTGAGATAAAAAGAGCTCCAGCTAGGAGCAACTACTACTTATTATAGAAAAAAATGAAATAAAATATATTAACGTAACCCCTGTATAACATGGCTGTGATAAGATAGTCAGTGCTGTACAACAGCAAGGGACACTCAATGACTAGCATAGTGAATGGTTTGATTGCTTGACATTTGTATTGACACATGTGCAATTGATGACAAAGAAAGAAGCACACAATCGTCAAAAGGATAAACACAAGAAAGCTCCGAAGCTTATTTCCGTTGTGGTCCTTTGATTATGACAGGAGAAAGACAGGGTGGGTTTCTGGGGAAAACTACTGTCAGGAGAAAACTATGTACTGTTTGCAATTTCAGTTACATTTGTAAGATGGCTGTTTCCAACACAATAATATAATGAACAAAATGGCATCACATGTGTAGCATCAACAAGCCTGGATGTCACAGCAATCAGTGCATGGTTGCATATAACACAATTAATCCATTAAGACATCTTGTGTCATTTTAAGATTTCTTTGGCAATTGTTTTGAAAAAAACGTCAAAATGTGTGCAAATCTTAGAATATGCACCCTTTTGTACTCTCACGTACAACCAGACATGTTCTTTAAAGGATGGCAAGAGGCACGCAGAAGGCAAGTTCGAACAAGTTTTATTTTCCCCAAGTGTCAAAACATATGAAGTGGCAAAACAAGAGAGACCATTTGTCTGCAAATAGAAAATAAAGAAAATATTCAAAACCATATAACTTCAAATAATCCATTTGTAACCCAATGTAAATTGAATTCAAGTATCATTATAATAAAAATAAAATACAATAAATGATCTAAATAATGATATAATAATTATATATAATAGCAAATAACAAATAAACAGTAACTAAATACATTCACAAAATAACACACACCTACACGAACAATGCCAAGAAAAGGAGAGGTTACTCCGGCAAGAGCACTGGCTCTAAGGGATACGGCCGTGGACAAAACTACAATAAGTCCTGGTCATCGTCAGCCAACTCTGGAGGTAGACCCCAGGCTGCAGGGAAGCACCCGGTGTCGGCTCTGATCGAGCTGTGCAACAAGAAGAGGATCATGCATTTGTGGCGGCTGTGGCTCAGGAGGTAGAGCAGGTCGTCCAATGATCCGTGGGTCGGCGGTTCGAATCCCGGCTCCTCCTCCTGTCCACATGTCGAAGTGTCCTTGGGCAAGACACTGAACCCTACATTGCCTCCAATGACGCGGTCGGCGCTCGCTTGCCACCATTGGTGTGTGAATGTGGGAAAAGTGGGGACGCTGGCGTCGACTGTTCGCCGCTCCACCTCCCGAAGGTCCCCTCCCTGTATGAATGAATGAACCATTGTAAAGCGCTTTGAGTAAGTTTGAGTACTTAGAAAAGCGCCATAAAAATGCAATTCATTATTATTATTATTATTATTATTATTATTATTATTATCATCATCATCATTATTATGCAGCCTGACTTTGTTATGGTTCATCACAGTGGCCCTGACCACCGCAAGAACTTCCTCTTCAAGGTGACAGTAAATGGTGTGTCTGCTACGGTGGCCCTACAGGCCATGGGAGAGGATGTCCAGACTCCACCGAGGAAGAAGAGGAGGAAGAGGAAGTCAAAGCTGGTGGTGGACATGGTGACACGGATCCCCGACTGGGAGTTCACGGAGCAGCTCAGCGACGTGTTCGCGCACACCGCACGACCTTCGATGGCTGGAGACATCGGCGCCGCTGACCCCAACGGCCTGTTCACAAGGCCTTGCAATGAGGACATCCGGGATGTCATCAAGGGTCTGGAAAAGTTCAGAAAAGTCAAACCCAACATTGACATGTGGAACTCTGATCGAGAGTGTGTCCCAGATGTCCTGGCTTTCCTTGAGGACAACGAATGGGCCGTGGACCCTCTGTTTGGACAGATGACTGAGGGCGACTTCTCTTTCCTCAGTCTCTCTACGCTGGCCCGGATGGAAGGACAGTTCCATTCTCCAGCAACATCCAGCCCTGGATCACAGGACAGTCTGGCAGCCCTTCCAGAGACCATCACAATGAAAGAGGCACCGCCTGTCGTTATGCCAATCACAGAGGTGCCATCAGATGAGATTCCTCCTCATTCCTCCGATGGTGCTATGTCAGATGAACAACTCTTCTCTCTCGCGGAGGACATTTGTGACCTGGTTGACCGCATCCCTGTACACGAACTGATGGGCCTGTCATGTGGAAATGAGCTTTTACTGCAGAGGGCTCAAAGGAAAAGGATTCTTGCACTTGGCTGTGACACTTCATCCAGGAAGCAGCAGTCAGATAACACGGTGAAACTGGAGCCATTCTTAAAAGCAAAGCCTTCCTCTTCTTTTTACACTCCCAGAGTGGCATCTTGCAAAAGTACAAACAAGAGAGACCATTTGTCTGCAAATAGAAAATAAAGAAAATATTCAAAACCATATAACTTCAAATAATCCATTTGTAACCCAATGTAAATTCAATTCAAGTATCATTATGATAAAATAAAATACAATAAATGATCTAAATAATGATATAATAATTATATATAATAGCAAATAACAAATAAACAGTAACTAGATACATTCACAAAATAACACACCTCCTTAGAGACTCAAGACCTCCTCAAGCTTAACACCTTCTCCCAGCAGACGACAGACAGCAGACTGACAGGAAGTGAGGAGTTCACCCCTATATAGCCCCATGGCTCCTCCCACTAGAGTGAACCAAACATTCAGGGTGATTTGATACCGTTATGTCTCTGTTCATGCTATGAACAACCATGAAACACATAATGCTTTTCCAAACTTGTAGATCTGTTTTTCCAAACTTGTAGATCTTTAGAAAAGAAACCTTTGCCTTCACTGCAAAGTTCAGTGTCCTGCTTTGACACAGGCAACACTCCTGATCCCAAGGCCAAATGGTTTGGTCCAATTTGGTCCCACTGAGTTGGCTGCAGGTGTGTCTCCTGACACACCTATAAATTAACTGGAACCCCACCCTGACTCTTTTAGGATCCTGTGAAGAGCCATGGTGAGAGAGAGAGTGATGATCTCTGTTTTTACACATAACCCACCAATTGTGCACCATTGGCAGGCCATGTGCAAAAACAGTGACAGTGTGTGGTCACACTGTCACAATGTGTATATGTTTTAAAGCAATTTTTTTTTTACTCCGATCTGTGCTTCTGGGGGTCCCTGGAACAGCACATTTTGAGATGGTGGTCCGTGGCCACATACATATCATTTTGGGTGGTCCTTGACATGGAAAAGTTGGAGCACCACTGATATAGCAACATACTGGTAGAATTTAGAAAACATTTTTAGATTATATATTTGGCCGCGGAGCCACATCTCAAAATGTTTTGTTCCAGGGACCCCCGCCCAGACTCAAAGATTTGAGTTACAAATGTTCGTTTTGAAAAAAATATATATTCAAAGATTCGCACACATTTTCAAGGTTTTTCCAAAAAATAGCAGATCTACAAGCTCATAGCGCGGCACTCGGTGCCGTGCTATGAGCTTGTATATCTGCTATTTTTTGAATAGCCAAAGACATCTAAAAAATGACCCAGGTACGCATCTGTGTAATTTTTTTGAAAGGATTGAAAGGATTAAGAGTCTGCTAAATGCCTAGAATGTTGTAAAAGTTTGTAAATTGCATATCTTTTCCTTCCAGTCCATCTACTTTGACGAGCCCCTGGGAAGGCGACGGCCCCCCGCAGAGCAGCAGGGTGCTGCGGACCTGCCCGACTGGGTGACGGCGGAGCTGGCTGCTCATGAGCAAGGCACGTTGACCAGAAGCCTCCTGAAAGACACGACCGCCGGTTCCCCCGCCGCAGAACATTTCAACACACTCAGGTACATTAATACACCTTGATCAGAAGGAGGAAGAACCTGCAATCATGAATGTACAATGTAGAGTGCACGTTTGTGCACTTTATATTGTGTGTGTGTGCGTGCGTGTGCGTGTGTGTGTGTGTGTGTGTGTGTGTGTGTGTGTGTGTGTGTGTGTGTGTGTGTGCGTGTGCGTGTGCGTGTGCGCGTGTGCGTGTGCGTGCAGTGGTGTAAAGTAACTAAGGACATGTACTTAGGGACTGTACATAAGTACCATGTTGAGGTATTTTTACTTTACTGGAGTAGATCTACTTGTAGATCTGCTATTTTTGAATAGGCCAAAGGAATCTAAAAATGACACACAGATGCGTTCCCAGTCTAAATGTGTTAAGTATGGCCATTGACCAATAATACATTTAACTCAATTCTTGGTAGCATATGTAAGTATAAGAAATGCTTTATATACATGCAGCAATAAGGTATTTTGAGGTATAGGACTGTATAGTTAGAAATGATTATTTGGGAGTGCAATTCATTGAGCACCTAATCACGACTTCCCTGGTTCAATTCCAGCCGCAGACCTAGTTCTCTCTCGTCTCAATTTCCTGAAGTAATATCCTACAGTATTTCAATAAAGCAACAAGACTGAGAATATAAAAGGTGGCAAAGTTCCTGGAAGACCCCTGTTGCCCCACATGCATGCATAGGTACAGCACAGTGTTGATTTTGACAGCAAATCTTGATTTAGTTTTTTAATCATAGTCTTTTGAATAGAATTCCAGTTTAGCTTTAGTCATATTTTAGTGATCTGAAAAGGGCTGATTTTAGACTTGGTTGCATGCTGAAAATAGCAGATCTACAAGCTCATGACGCGTCGCAGCGTGAGCTTGTAGATCTGCTATTTTCAGAGCGTAACACCCGAGCGCAGCCAAACATAAAATGACTTGTCTTTTAGTTCTACTGGATCTCTTCTCCACTAGTCCCTCACTAACATTTTAGTCTAGTTTTTATTTGTTGACGAAATTGTCAATATATGTAGTCTTAGTTTCAGTCATCATAGCTTAGTTTTTATTTAGTTTTTATTTAGTTTTCATCAGTGTAAAAAGGTAGTCGACCAACATTTTCCGTCATAGTTTTAGAAGACAAAATCAACACTGGTACGGGACATTTTAACCCATTTAGACCGGGAACACATTTGACAAAAGAGGAAATCCTGCCCCAATCATTTATTTTTTGGTTGACCTTTGATTGACTTCCTTGATAGAATAATCGCCAAAAAGATAATCAATAGTTTGCAGCCTTTTTTAATAGCTTTTAGTGATGGAGTCACTTCATCATTGGTGCATGAGAGGAATGGATGGCATGTTATATGACCTTCATTCTCTGTGTGTGTGTGTGTGTGTGTGTGTGTGTGTGTGTGTGTGTGTGTGTGTGTGTGTGTGTGTGGATGGCAAACCCAACATGTTGGGTCAGATGTTTCCCCTGGCAATCATACCATTGAAGCTAAACCGTCCAAGCCAGGCTCCCCTCCCAGCTCCTCTTCTTTTATCAGCCTTAAAAAAAACACGCGCACGGACGCACGCATACGCACTCGCGCACGCACGCACGCACGCACGCACGCACGCACGCACGCACGCACGCACGCACGCACGCACGCACGCACGCACGCACGCACGCACGCACGCACGCACGCACGCACACACACACACACACACACACACACACACACACACACACACACACACACACACACACACACACACACACACACACACACACACACACACTGCCTGCCTGCCTGCCAATCAAGTAACAAGCTGAATACTCTCGGCTTTCCCCGACTGATCAGCCAACATTTTTTTGGTTGGCAGTGGTGGAAAGTAACTAAGTACATTTACTTAAGTACTGTACTAAAGTACAAGTTTGAGTTTTTTTTACTTGAGTATTTCCAATTTCCAGTACTTTTACTTCTACTCCACTATGTATTCTTACTCCACTACAATTATTTGCAAACTTTAGTTACTAGTTACTTTTCAGATATACATTATTATATTATGAAACATATATAAACCACTTTAGCCCTATGTTATACATAGGCTATTTGAAAATAGCAGATCTACAAGCTCACAACGCGTCTGTGAGCTTATAGATCGTCTATTTTCAAACATTTTAGTGCTTTTACTTTTGGTACCTTAAGTACATTTTAATGCCAATACTTTTGTACTTTTACTGAAGTCAATTTTGAATTCTGGACTTTTACTTGTAACAGAATACTTCTATATTGCGGTAGGCTATTGGTACTTTTACTTGAGTAAATAATTGGAGTACTTTTTCCCACCACCGCGCGTCAGTCGGTCCTATCAGAAAAACGTTAAAAAAGGCAAGACCTTGCATCAGTCTTGCGTGAGCTGTCCACGTTCTAGCCTTTTTCCCCCCCAAGCACTTCAAGATGGGAGGATGGGGGGGGGGGGGCCTTCAAAATTCTCTCTACATCAGTGGTTCTCAAACTTTTTCATGTCAAGGACCCCCAAATTGACACTTATTAGCCCACGGACCCCCATTTGAAAAGATATGCCAAGGACCCCCATAAGAGAAGGTTTTTTTTATGGCTCTAGCAGTGACTCTCAACCATTTTAATTTCAAGGACCCCCAGTTCGACATGCATTAGGCTATGGACCCCCATTTTATGGCATTTCTATCTCTGGGACCCCAATTCATATTGTAAAATCAATGTTAATTTGGACCCTAACGGGTCCATTTGGTTCCATTTGTACACTCTCAGAGTTACAGACCCATGAGGGTCCATTTGGTTCCTAACTATCCATCATTTAGCTGGGGACCCCCTGGAACTCCCTCAAGGACCCCTGGGGGTCCCCGGACCCCACTTTGAGAACCAATGCTCTACATATCCATCTCCCTCAGTTCATACAGCTTGTGACACGTTCAAGTTTCTCTGTAGTTGAAAGCGAGGTTTCTCGTGGCCCGCCACAGAGGGGAGAGGAAGGACGAACGTACAGTATACACCAGGCGTGGTACAGCTTATTAACTTGTCCTCGTGTCTTCCTCTAGCGTTCTCATTTCTCCCCTCTCCTCGTGTTTGTGAATTTTGGGGGGATTAGAAATGTGAGCAGCGCTTATGAAAAAAAAGCCTGCCTTGATGGCCTTTAAAAAAAGCCTAATTTATGCTTTAGTTTGAGTGTCGGTCGGTTATCGCACGCCGAAAATAGCAGATCTATAAGATATAGCAACGCGTCACTGTGTGGTGTGTTGTTGTGAGATTATAGATCTGTTGTCTTCGGCCGTGTGATGATCTATTCCCCGATCGCTTAAAAAGACGTATCCGAGTCTGGTAGAATGGGGGGGGGGGGACCGAGCCGCCACGATCATTGTAGATCTAAAGCTCGTAGCTTGTGAGCTTGTAGAAAACATTTTGTGCAAATCTTTGAATACATATTTTTTGGAAACAACATTTTTAACTAAAATCTTTGCTTCTGGGGGTCCCTGCAAAATATTTTACAAATAATGTATAATATTACAATATAATATTCAAAGATTTGCAAACATTTTCACGATACTTTTTTTCTCAAAAATAGCCAAAGAAATCTTAAAATGACACACAGATGCGTTCCCGGTCTTAATGGGTTAAACGGTTCAGGGTTCCTCCGAGTGGTTTTGTTC
>NC_139948.1:50517985-50530485 GCF_963454915.1 Gymnoscopelus microlampas | reverse complement strand
AAGAAATATGGGTGACAATGGCCAACACTCGATTGAAAATCGGCGATCAAAAATCGGCCAAAGTGACCGTCTTCAAGATGTATTGAGGACATTAAGGACTTAAAGACCCTTTTCGGCCCACTTAGGGCCGGGCCTTAATATTCAGGCTCGTTGAGAACTCTAGTGAGTACACAAGGTGTACGGTATGGTACGGTACAATATTGGTACAGCCTGTAACCCTGCATGCGGCCCCAGGCCACGCTGTATGGAAACACACGATGTACAGTATGTATAATATGAGAGACCAGATGGAATGCAGAGCAGATACCATGATGGAACTATACTGCCAGAGTGTCCATCTGTGGAAGTGGAGAATGTGAGCTGCTTACGCAAGCAGACAGACAGACAGACAGACAGACTTCTAATCATATGTCACTTTCACTCTGTTTCTCTGTCTCTCTTTCTCTCTTTCTCTCTCTCTTTCTCTCTCTCTCTCTCTCTCGCTCTCTCTAGCTCTCTCTAGCTCTCTCTCTCTGTGTCTCTCTATGTCTCTCTGTGTCTCATTATGTGTGTCTCTCTCTGTCTGTCAATTAAAAATAATTGATAGTCGATAATGTAATATACTGTAATCTGCTATTATCACCATTTTTACACAACACCGTTGTGCGACAAAGTAGAAAATAGGGCTTACATGGTAAATTGATTCACCGAAATATAGAACAAATGAAAAACTATCGAAATACATCCACTTCTCGATTATTTGATTAATCGCAAAAGTAAACTATAGAATAATTGCTACGGAAATAATTGATAATCTCTCTCTCTCTCTCTCTCTCTCTCTCTCTCTCTCCATGTGTACAGGAGGAGGCTGTACGAGCAGAGGTCAGCTCAGCCGGTGACCTCTAGTCCGCTCAAACGCTCTTCATCCAGAGACAGCCCCAGAACGGTGAGTTTTGCTGCTCACCCGTACCAGCTGTCTGAAAACAGCAGATCTACAAGCTCACAGCATGCTGATCTGCTTTTTTCAGTGTGTGACACGGCACACACTAACGAGTACAAATCAGGCGTAACACAAAGTAGTAGTTTTAGAATTTTAAGTCTACCAAAACTCCAGAGTCTATAACTTTCAGTTTGAAATCAACGTTCCAAATGTTTTTTTCAACCTCACCAACTTGTCAGAAAAGTGGAAAATGGCTCACTCGTTAACTAAACTTAGGTGAGCTGAAGAAAATCTAAACCCGCCAGAGAACGCTGATCTATGATCGAAAACTCTCAGTGAAATTAGATTTTTAAACAGTTTTCAGAGGGATGGCCTCAACCTCACCGACCTGAAAATGCCGGTCTCTGCATGATCGTATGCTGAAAACACAATCGTACATATTTGTTGATTAAATCAATTAACACATTCATTGCCAGGTATTCATTAACTAACTAATCAGCCACTGGCTGCGGTTTTACCTTATTTTGAGTCTTTTTGACGATCCACAGACGTTTATTTTCAACCCGGATGTACACAAACAATGTCTCTGTGGAAAGACGAGTTTCCACAGGAAAAAAACTAAACATTGTAAACACGATCGTCCGTTCTGTAGTTATCCGCAGTTGAATGTAGCTCGTTTTCACCAAAAACACAATCTGGGTAAAGAAATCCGAGATAAATGTATTTTTGGGCGGTGCAACCGCCCCTATATGTGAGGTTTGGACATCGACATTCGCTGCACTGTGATTGGCCACCATTGTACCCCCCCCACCCATTGTACCCCCCAACCCTGCGCTGTGATTGGCCACCATTGTACCCCCCTAACCCTGCACCGTGATTGGCCACCATTGTACACTGGTTGACCCTATTCAGGACTGTGATTGGCTAGTGAAACACATGACACATGTGCACAGCCCTATAAATAGGACTATGCACTTAAATAAAACACATTTATGTTTTTTTTTAAGTGAATCACACATTGTGGGTGGAAAGGGTATTAAAAAAAACACATTATTTTTTTAAGTGAGCTTCCATCACCGTGATGACCACAGACATAAGATTCCAGGAAGAGAAGGGCAATATGTAGAGAAATATGACATTGTCACCACATATTTCACATATGAAAGAAGGCCAACACATATGCAAGACATTTGCTTGGCCCAATTTGCCAAAATGTACTCTCCTGCTTGGACACACGCAGCAAGAACATGGCATCCTGAAGGAATTCCTCCATCACATGCCAATTTTAAAGACAAGCTACATTTCTTCATTACTTCGCATGAAGGAATATCTCATAAACCCCTTCCACCATTTTTGAAACTTACACACCTACATCCAGGTGAAGCACCATTCATGAAAAAGAGGACCAAATGGATGAAATTAATAATTATAAATAGCGCCACACACTTCAGAAATATTACTTTTCTTTAACTCTACTTCCATCACTGTGATGACCACTGTGACCACACCGCCCACTTCACACTGGGTGTGATTTTTATAAATCTGATAACATTGTAGTGGACGGGGTGTAAATGTTTTAGATGACGTCATTTCCGGGTCTATCCTTCTCTCCAAGTCAAGGCATCATTCATTCTATCATATAGTTCTAGGGACCCCTCAAAAATATTTATGAAACTGTTAGTTGGATTTGGCCGTTTCACACAGAAAAATGTATGCCAGAAACCCTTTTTGCCGGTGCAACAGTTACCAGTGCTGAATCTGATGAGCTCAGTCCCTTGAAGACTGGGTGTAAAAACCTCACTCCAAACCCGTCCCGTCTTTACAAAGCAACGTTGATAAGCCAAACACGCCTTGTTCCCATCAAAGCGCCGCCAATCTGTCATCTTTTGTGTGTGTGTGCGTGCGTGCGTGCGTGCGTGTGTGCGTGCGTGCGTGCGCGTGCGTGCGTGCGTGTGTGTGTGTGTGTGTGTGTGTGTGTGTGTGTGTGTGTGTGTGTGTGTGTGTGTGTGTGTGTGTGTGTGTGTGTGTGTGTGTGTGTGTGTGTGTGTGTGTGTGTGTGTGCGTGCGTGCGTGCGTGCGTGCGTGCGTGCGTGCGTGTGTGTCCACTAGCCCTGTGCGTACAATACATTATGCATTCCCTTGTCATAACCTCCCGATATATCTATAATAGTCACAACCCCTTTTAAGCCATTCCACCCGGGAACGCATTTGTGTCATTTGAGTGCCGCACTACGAGCTTGTAGATCTGCTAAAAAATCTTGAAAATGTGTGCAAATGTTTGAATATATATATATAAATTTGTAACTCAAATCTTTGCTTCTGGGGGTCCCTGGAACAAAATATTTTGAAATGGGCGGGTTTTGGGTGGTCATTGACATGAAAAAAGTTCGAACTACTGATATTATCGCAACATAAGTTTAGAAAAAAACAAACATTTGTAGAATCCCCAGAAGCAAAGATTTGAGTTCAAAATGTGCAAACATTTTCAAGATTTTTCCAAAAAATTGCAGATCTACAAGCTCGTAGCTTGAATCAGTGCTGATTTTATAAATGTTTATTTTGGTTTCCTTATTTTCAACCTGCAGTCACAATGTTTGAGAAATGTGTAAGTATACTTTAAAAACACAGTATGCGTTGCCGTATTGAAAGGGTTAAGGCACATTATCGCCTGTTATCAGTAACCGACACAATGGAGCTGGAATTCCTGGTGCGTTGCAGAGTCAGCCACGTGTCGCCTGGTCTTTGAAAAACCCGCCGGCCCGACCAGCCCACATACTCTGCATTCCTAGATATCCACAAGAATCACTTAACACTGTTTGTACTGCAGGGCGCGGCATTGGAACCGTAATACCTTTTTAATCAGCGGGTTATTGACCTTCCCCGAAAAGCGGGGTTGCCTTCCATCCATTCATTGATATACTCTCTCCCCGTGTCCAACGCACTTCCACCCAAAAGCTACACACCAAAGGTCCACACACACACACACACACACACACACACACTCACACACACACACACACACACACACACACACACACACACACACACACACACACACACACACACACACACACACACACACACTGCACCTGATCCTAATCGCCTTCAACAACATCATCTCTCTCTCTCCAACTCCAGCGTTGCCAGATTTGTGCGAAAGAAACACGTAGTCCGGGTCTATGAAAAAGAAGAAACTATAATAGGCCACATGAGCACTTTAAACCTGTATATATTGGTTGTTTGAAAATAGGCCCTCTACAAGGCCACAACGTGTCGCAACGTGAGCTTGTAGATCTGCTGTTTCCCCCCCCCCCCCCCCCAAAAAAATGTCTTTAAAATATTTGGAATGTTATGTTTGGCACTTTGAGATTTTCAGATGTGGCCAAATGCGTATTCATTTGGGGCTCCGTGACATGAAAAAATGTTTGAGAACCACTGGTTTAAAACAACATTCAGGAAGCAGAGCCCCCCCCCCACAAAAAATGCAGGTTTTACCAGCATCTTTACGAAAGCAGAACAAGCCCCAGTGTGGCTTATTATGATAAGCAGGACATGGCAACGCCGTCGCCTTTCCCCTCACGTTTATTAGATACTTCCCCTATCCCTGTCAGGACCTGGGTAAACCGACCTCTGTATCAACAGCACCCTGGAAACATTCAAATAATGATATAACAAACAGGTCCGGAGGCCCCGCTGGAACAAAAGGCTGAGGAAAACAAAGATGACAGAGGGCGGCGTGGCGCTGCACATGACCCCGTAGAGGAATGTACTGTGAGACGGGAGGGGGTGGGGGGGGGGTTATGGGACGGGACGGAAATGATGTGGAACCGCCAAACATCTGGAGCAGTGTACAGTATTAAAAGGGGGGGAGAGAGATGGTGATAACCAGGGAGTAGAATGCATGCATGCAAGTAGTGTGTGTTTGTTTGTGGGTGCATGCTTGTGTTTGTGTGCTATGAGGGCAGTGGTTCTTTCTCAAACTTTCTCAGTTTAATTTTTTTTTACTCGACGAGGTGCGTCTTTCCCTCGGACGTATGGTAAGAAGTTGTAGCCAAATTTTAACTCTCCTCTTATCAAAAAACCCTGAAAATTAACCTAAATGAAAGCCATAATAACCCAATATAGTTGGTTTCACTATTTTGTTTAGCCTGTTTGATTGATGTACTTTATTTAGTAAGACATGAGAAAAACAGTACATGGACGTACACATTCACAATACAAGGTCTACTAAACTGGAAGACTCATTAAGCACTGAGCTTGTTTAAGATGAGATCCCCATGCACACAAATCATGATGACATATAAGAGACAGACAGATATACACACTACTATATAGAACGTCATACAATCAGCTTACAGGTTACTGGTATTAAAAGTAAAAAAAATGTGTTAGACCCTCCAGAAAAATGCGATTATGCGATCTCAGAATTTACCGCATAATCATCAAAATGGCGCATAATTATGCAGGGGTAATGTTTTTTCAAAAAGGCCGCATCGCATCGCATAATATGCCCTTCGCATCGCATATTTCTGCATATTTCGCAACATTTCACATATTTCACAAAATCAAGGATTTTAGCCTGCATAATCAAGAGTTTTTGCCCGCGTTTTTCTGGAGGGTCTAATATGTACAAGAGAAGAAAAGTTCGTGGGGGGGGGGGGGGGTAGATTAAGACTTTGACGGGGACATTTTCGAATTGCAGCCTCCTGAAGGTGTAGGTGTTACTATAGGATGTGTATGTGTGCATGTGGGTGTTTATTATTGTATAAACTACAAATGATTTTATAAAATTATATATTATATCAAATATATGAATATATTCAAATATTAAAAACATTAAAGCATCGACATTCAAATGGGATTATATAGAGGTGAACTGACAGCCCTATGACATCATGGCACGTGACATTGACCCTGTTTCTTCTCTGTCCTCCACACAGGTGGACGAGGACATCATGATAAAGTCAGAGACGTGTCCTCACCACGACGGGGACCTGGAAGCTCGCCTCAACAGCTGGAACCTTGGGGTGAGTGTACTGTACTGTGTATACCGTCCACCGGGCCATGCGTGGAGGACTCAGGTCGTACGTACAGTATATGCAGGGCTTATGGGCTGGCACCATTGTACATATCGGAGCTTCTACCTCCCAATAACTCTACAAGGGTCTTGAGCAGGGGTGCACATAACTGGTGCGCAGGTGCGCATGCGCACCACATCAGACGACGCGAGGCGCTTTTGCGTACCAACAGCTGGGACAGGAATTTCCAAGCTTTTATTTTTTAGCAAAACTAAAAAATAAAAGCCTGGAGATCGAGGCTAGGAATTTACTTCCTGAAGCCACACTCACACAATCACGCTAAAGCATGCGTCGGCCCCATGTACAGCCATTAGGAGCAGGGGGAGAGGACGCATGCTGCACGTGATTGTGTGAGTGTCTCGCGTCGCCTCGCATCGCCTCGCTGCGTGCACGCAGCCAGCAGCGGCTGTTAGAGGCACTCGTCACCGATGATGAACGCACCGTAATGGTGCAAAATATGCCGTGAACGTCCCAATATGGCGGATAAAAGCAGCGCAGCACAGGGCACCAACCTTGGGGGCTTCACCAAACGGCGTGAGAAAAAAAAAACGACGAAAATCGTCGGAATTTGGAAGCAGAGCGTCCTTTTTTTCTCGCGCAGCACGTTTGAAATGTCACTTGTACTCCTTTGCTTTTGAAAATTCAGATTGAGAAGCTGCTGTTTTCTCCAGGCATTGTGTCTAATGTTGTCCTGTTTATTAAGGTTTCGAGAGCCTGTAAGGCTTCGAAGCCTTATTGCATTCCTTGGCTTTCATTATTATTATTATTCTTCCGCCGTTTTTGCCAGTTCTGGCCTAACCGCCTGGTCACTTCTTATGAAATTCGGCAATATGGTAGAGGGCTATGCCAAACGGCGAAAACCCGAAACTCACAACCATTGGCCAAAGGGTGGCGCTGTAGCACTCAATTGAACATGCCAACTTTGAACAGGTACAGCTCATGCCCTGTTTGACCTACAGCCATGAAACTTCGATACACACATGCGTCTCCTCATGCCTAACAACTTTCGCTGTTTGACTTTTGACCTCTGACCTTTAGATCTCCCACCATTTCGAATTCTATGAAAAGCAGTAAAAAGCAGTAAAAAAATCACTTCTCCTGGGATTTATGAGCAATCTGTACGAAACTGTATACACATGAACTTTGGACCAATGCCGACAAACGTAACTTAGCGGATTTTCCATAAGTGAAAACGTTAAGCTTTTATAAGCCAATGAAAATTGCAGCTTTTTTTAAATTATTCATCTGCCCCTAACACATACATGCAGACTCACATTTGTTTGACACTTTGCAATATTGTAGAGGGTCCTTCCAAGTATCACTGAAACCAATCTTACTCCAATTGGTCAAAGGGGGGCGCTATAGCAATTTTTTGAAAATGCAAACTTTAAAGAGGCAAAAGTCATGCCTCGTTTGGCCGACAGCCGTTAAACCTGCTTACACATGTGCCTTGACTCATGAGGAACACATGTATCACTTTGACCAGTAAGCTCTGCCCTTAGATTGTCTGCAATTTTGAGCAGTTTGAAAAACATTTAAATCCAGGATTTCTGAGCAATTTGCATGAAACTGTGTCAAATACATGTTTGAGGCCCTTTTTCACAGGTTCAGGTGTGTTGGTTCAATAGCTTGATCGCTTAATCATCTGCCTTGAAACCATAGGGTAGCCGGTTCGAATCCCACCTCAGGTAGACTTAATTATAATTGCATTGCACACAACATGACTATACCAATGAATACATGTGCAATTGTTAAAGATGACGAGAAATGCATACTTGAAAGTAGTTCTTTTCAATGTATGACGTACTTCATTCGCGCTTTTGTTTTGTTTTGTTGGATTCTCCCTTTTCACTGTCTAAGGCTGTGTATTGGATAGCTCCACCAGTAGAGTGTGAGTCTCATGTGCCGAAGGTCCCTGGTTCGAATCCCACTTATTACAGTTCACATTTAAATTGCATTGTACAAAACATGACCCTGTTAATTCAGACAAGTGCAATGTTTAGACAATAGCACGAAATGCTTTTGAGAGTAGTTTTTTTTTATGTATGACATACTTTCTTGTGAAAATAGCCGATCTACAATCTCACACCTTTTTAGATAGCAACGCGTTGTGAGCTTGTAGATCGACTATTTTCCACTAGTTTCCATTCCGAAATATATTGAGCAGTTTGAAAAACATTTAAACCAAGGATTTCTGAGCAATTTGCGTGAAAGTGTGTCATGTGTGTGAATTCCCTTTTCACTAGTACAGGTCTGTTGGCCCAATGGCTTAATCATCTGCCTTGAAACCACAGGGTTCCTGGTTCGAATCCCACGTCATGTAGAATTCATTATAATTGCATTGCACACAACATGACTGTATCAATGAATGCATGTGCAATTGTTAACCAGTAAACTCCGCCCTTAGATTGTCTGCAATTTTGAGCAGTTTGAAAAACATTTAAATCCAGTATTTCTGAGCAATTTGCGTGAAAGTGTGTCATGTGTGTGAACTCCCTTTTCATCAGTTCGGGTCTGTTGGCCCAATGGCTTAATCATCTGCCTTGATACCAGAGCGTCGCCGGTTCAAATCTCACCTCATGCAGACCTCAACTCAATTGCATTACACACAACATGACTGTATCAATGAATAAACATGCAATTGTTAAATGAAACGCTTATTGAGAGTACTTGTTTTCAATGTATGATGTACTTCATTAGGTTTCGAGAGCCATCAGGCTTCGAAAGCTATTACATCTCTACACTTTCACTATTATTATTATTCTTCCGCCGTTTTTGCCAGTTCTGGGCTAACCGCCTGGTCACTTCTTATGAAATTCGGCAATATGGTAGAGGGCTATGCCAAACGGCGAAAACCCGAAACTCACAACCATTGGCCAAAGGGTGGCGCTGTAGCACTCAATTGAAAATGCCAACTTTGAACAGGTACAGCTCATGCCCTGTTCGACCTACAGCCATGAAACTTCGATACACACATGCGTCTCCTCATGCCTAACAACTTTCACTGTTTGACTTTTGACCTCTGACCTTTAGATCTCCCACCATTTCGAATTCTATGAAAAGCAGTAAAAAGCAGTAAAAAGCCTACTCCTCCTGGGATTTATGAGCAATCTGTACGAAACTGTATACACATGAACTTTGGACCAATGCCGACAGACGTAACCAAGCGGATTTTCCATAAGTGAAAACGTTAAGCTTTTATAAGCCAATGAAAATTGCAGCTTTTTTTTAATTATTCATCTGCCCCTAACACATACGTGCAGACTCACATTTGTTTGACACTTTGCAATATTGTAGAGGGTCCTTCCAAGTATCACTGAAACCAATCTTACTCCAATTGGTCAAAGGGGGGCGCTATAGCAATTTTTTGAAAATGCAAACTTTAAACAGGCAAAAGTCATGCCTCGTTTGGCCGACAGCCGTTAAACCTGCTTACACATGTGCCTTGACTCATGAGGAACACATGTATCACTTTGACCAGTAAGCTCTGCCCTTAGATTGTCTGCAATTTTGAGCAGTTTGAAAAACATTTAAATCCAGGATTTCTGAGCAATTTGCATGAAACTGTGTCAAATACATGTTTCAGGCCCTTTTTCACAGGTTCAGGTGTGTTGGTTCAATAGCTTGATCGCTTAATCATCTGCCTTGAAACCATAGGGTAGCCGGTTCGAATCCCACCTCAGGTAGACTTAATTATAATTGCATTGCACACAACATGACTATATCAATGAATACATGTGCAATTGTTAAAGATGACGAGAAATGAATACTTGAAAGTAGTTATTTTCAATGTATGACGTACTTCATTCGCTGCGCTTTTGTTTTGTTTTGTTGGATTCTCCCTTTTCACTGTCTAAGGCTGTGTATTGGATAGCTCCACCAGTAGAGTGTGAGTCTCATGTGCCAAAGGTCCCTGGTTCGAATCCCACTTATTACAGTTCACATTTAAATTGCATTGTACAAAACATGACCCTGTTAATTCAGACATGTGCAATGTTTAGACAATAACACGAAATGCTTTTGAGAGTAGTTGTTTTTTATGTATGACATACTTTCTTGTGAAAATAGCCGATCTACAATCTCACACCTTTTTAGATAGCAACGCGTTGTGAGCTTGTAGATCGACTATTTTCCACTAGTTTCCATTCCGAAATATATTGAGCAGTTTGCCACAACTGCCACATGCACAGTACTTCTTCTACTTTTACTTTACTACTCTACTCTACTCCAATTACAGCAGATGACAGCTTTAGTTACTTGTTACTTTGCAGATGTAATTATTAATACAACACCTACAGTAACCACATACAGCCGATCTACAATGTGACGCGTTATGAGCTTGTATGTATATAATAAGCAACCCATGCTGTATGATAACTTACCACATATGAAATCCAATTCTGTCTATCCAATGGCTCAGTCTGTACTGTGGCCATAGCTGAGTGGTTAGTGAGCCCACCTAGGGAGCCAGAGGCCCTGGTTGCCCCAGGTACGAATCCAGGCCAGGCCAGCAAATGTGTCGATGAAATGAAATGTGTCCCTGAGCAAGACTCTTAACCCCTAATTGCTCACAGGCCCTCATTGGAAACAAGACCGCAAGGACTTTCATGAAAGGACCTGGAATTATCCTTATCCTTTACACTGTCTACCCACAAGTCTATAGGTCCCTGGTTCAAACCCCAATTTAATCGGTCCAAATATAATTTACTGAACAAAAATCATGACTTTGTTAATTAATGCATGTTCACTTCTTCTCTCTCGCTCTCTCTCTTACTGCCTCTCTTTCTCACTGCCTCTCTCTCTCTCTCTCTCTCTCTCTCTCTCTCTCTCTCTCTCTCTCTCTCTCTCTCCCACTCTGTCACTGTCTGTCTGTCTGCCAGTCTGCCACTCTGTCACTGTCTGTCTGTCTGCCACTCTGTCACTGTCTGTCTGTCTGTCTGTCTGTCTGCCAGTCTGCCACTCTGTCACTCTGTCACAGTCTGTCTGTCTGCCAGTCTGCCACTCTGTCACTGTCTGTCTGTCTGCCAGTCTGCCACTCTGTCACTGTCTGTCTGTCTGCCAGTCTGCCACTCTGTCACAGTCTGTCTGTCTGTCTGTCTGCCAGTCTGCCACTGTCTGTCTGTCTGCCAGTCTGCCAGTCTGCCACAGTCTGTCTGTCTGCCAGTCTGCCAGTCTGCCACTCTGTCACTGTCTGTCTGTCTGCCAGTCTGCCACTCTGCCACTCTGTCACAGTCTGTCTGTTTGTCTGTCTGCCACTCTGTCACAGTCTGCCAGTCTGCCAGTCTGTCACAGTCTGCCAGTCTGCCACTCTGTCACTGTCTGTCTGTCTGTCTGTCTGTCTGTCTGCCAGTCTGCCAGTCTGCCACAGTCTGTCTGTCTGCCAGTCTGCCAGTCTGCCACAGTCTGTCACAGTCTGCCAGTCTGCCAGTCTGCCACTCTGTCACAGTCTGCCAGTCTGCCAGTGTGCCACTCTGTCAAAGTCTGCCAGTCTGCCAGTCTGCCACTCTGTCACAGTCTGCCAGTCTGCCATTATTCTCGAAACCGCTCATTGCTGCTTGCAGCTATATTTGTGTGTTGTTTTGCTCTTGTTTATTTTAGTATTTTGTTGCTGAATGTACAGCACTTTGGTTCAACACTGTTGTTTTAAGTGGTCACATTCAAACGTTTGACGTTTAGGTGAAGTCCGTCCCCCAAAAAGTCGCCCGTTTGCCGTCTTGGCATGTGAGAATGTGTTGGAGGAATGTTTTTTTTGGGAAGGAGGGGGTGTTGTCCTAAGAAGAGTTTACCTGTGTTATCTCCCCTTGTCTGGAGGAGTATAGTGCCTCGGGAGGGGGGCCAGAGCGTCTGATAAGCTCTCTGCCCTCACATAACGTCTTCTATTCCCTTATTTATCCCATCATATCTCCTCACCTGCACACACCGCTCCTCTTCTCTCCTTTCCTTTACCTTCTCTCTCTCTCTCTCTCTGTCTGTCTCTCTCTCTCTCTCCCCTGCATTCTTGCAGTGGTGGAAAAAGTACTCAAATGTTTTACCCAAGTAAAAGTATCAATACTGCAATGTAGAGAGTACTCTGTTACAAGTACAAGCCTGGAATTCAAAATATACTTGAGTAAAAGTACAAAAGTATTGGTATCAAAATGTACTTAAAGTACCAAAAGTAAAAGTACTAAAATGCTTGAAAATAGCAGATCTACAAGCTCACAACGCGTCGCGATGCGACGCGTTGTGAGCTTGTAGATCTGCTATTTTCAAATAGCCTAGGTATAAAATAGGACTAAAGTGGTTAATGTATGTTTTGTAATATAATAATTTATATCTGAAAAGTAACTAGTAACTAAAGTTTTCAAATAATTGTAGTGGAGTAAAAGTACAATATTTGACTGTAGTGTAGTGGTAATGTAGTGGAGTAGATGTAAAAGTATAGACAATTGGAAATATTCCAGTAAAGTAAAAGTATCTCAAAATTGTACTTAAGTACATGAGTAAATGTACTTAGTTACTTT
>NC_139948.1:50513619-50517785 GCF_963454915.1 Gymnoscopelus microlampas | reverse complement strand
AGACACACACATGGAGGTGGGGGGGATGCTGATCTACACACGCACACACACACACACACACACACACACACACACACACACACACACACACACACACACACACACACACACACACACACACACACACACACACACACACACACACACACACACCTATACACACACGGTCTCTCTTACACACACACACACAAAGCACGCACTGGCCTTTGATCAAGCGACCATGTACGGATAACGTCCTAGTGACAGCGCAGGGTACTGCGGTCCTGTCGCAGCGTCCTGTCTGTGTGGGTTTGTGTGTGACAGCCGTTGTCCCTTCCTGTGTGTGTGTGTGTGTGTGTGTGTGTGTGTGTGTGTGTGTGTGTGTGTGTGTGTACTGTAACGTTGACAGTGAAAATCTTGTCTGCTGGGCGGAAACCTTGCAAGTCCAAAAAAAAACACCAGTTCTATATTTATAAAAACCCCCACAGACAGACAAACCACAGAATCACTTTCAGAAATAGCGACATTAGCCGATCTACAAACTCACAAAGTATCGCGTCATGACAGGTTGTGAGCTTGTAGATCGGCTGTATGTTCGTTGCTTCGGCACAACATCATTTTATTGAAAAATATTAAATGAAATGAAATGAAATGAAATGAAATTGGGAGATACAAGTTTTCTGCCTGAAATGCCTGCATTAGCGCGCGCACGCGCGCGCACACACACACACACACACACACACACACACACACACACACACACACACACACACACACACACACACACACACACACACACACACACACACACACACACCACACAACATGTGTATACATCTATATAATCTATAAAGTAACTAAAGTTGTCAAATAATTGTAGTGGAGTAAAAGTACAATATTTGCCTCTGAGATGTAGTGGAGTCTCAAAAGTGTACTTAAGTACCGTACTTGGGTAAAATGTACTTAGTTACTTTACACCACTGGCATTAATTTATGAAAAAACTCAAAAAGTTAAAATAGCAGGCCTACGCTAGAGAGTGCTCTTTCAAACGTATACGATGGAGATCGTCGTTCCATGATGTAAACACGGTCTTATTCCCATTACTTATTTTATCCCTCGTTTTTTTCCCAATCCTTCAAATGCAAAGTGTCATTTAATGACACTATTCTCTGCTCCAGTCACATGTCAGACCACTTGAATATGTGAAAACACATAAACCCATCCGCTCGGATATAAAATCTGCAGCGGAGATCATAAGTTTCATACTGTAGGCCCAAAGCCCTTTCCCAGAACCACAAGGGTCTCAGAATGAGCCATGTGTGACTGACTGCCAAGCTCCTTAATAGTCTTTATATGAGCCTGAACCTCCAACTCCAGCATTTTGTTTAGAGAGGCTTTACAAAGCTCTTGTATTTATATGTTTTGTGCGTGCATGCTCGGTTAACCCATTAAAACCGGGAACGCATCTGTCACTTTAACCATTATTTTATACTTTGGCTATTCAAAAATAGCAGATATACAAGCTCATAGCCGGGCACTGAATTACGCACTATGTCAGACTATATCACTTTGTGGATATGAGTCTGGTGCTTCTATGAGGAAGTTTTTTTTCCCCAAGGAGGCGGGATCAAAACAATGGCTCTGGGCGCAATTGGCTAGACCTACAACCAACTACCAATTACAGTCTCTCATATTTGAATACTGGGCCCTGATTGGTCACCCCAGACTTGGGGAGCAGGAAATGGATTCACCGCAGAGGGCAATTTTTTTTTTTTGCACTGACAGATTCGTCTGGTCCCAGGCTACCCTGGAACAACATATTTTGGGATGGGGGGCCGCCGCAAAATACATATAATTTTGGGGGCCCTTGACATGAAAAACCACTGATATTATAGCAACATAAGTTTTTTCAAAAAACTGTTTTAGGATTTAAGGTCCTTACACACAGGCGAATATGCGAATATACGCAAAATTCGGACTCGTTCCGAATAATTAAAAGACGCTTTTTTCGCTCCGCGAAACTGGTGTGGAAGCTTGCATTGACTTTATAAGGTTTTTAAAAAAAAACGTATTATTCGCATGAAAAAAAATCGCCCCGGTGTGTAAGGACCTTTAGAAGACATTTGTAGAATCCCCCAGAAGCAAAGATTTGACTTACAAATGTTCGCTTTAAAAAAATATATATATTCAAAGATTTGCACAAAGTTTCATGATTTAAAAAAAATAGCAGATCTACAAGCTCATAGCGCGGCACCGAGTGCCGCGCTATGAGCTTGTAGATCTGCTATTTTTTAATGGCCCAAAGTATAAGATAATGGTTAAAGTGGTTAAAATAAAATAAAAATGACAGATGCTTACCCGTTCTTAAGGGGTTATAAACAGTTTCAGTTGGTTAATTTGAGGATGTAATTCATGGATTTTTTATTATTTAGTCTTAGTGAATCATTCTCCAGTGACATTTCTTTCATACATAATGGGTCACATGTGCGGCCGTTTAACGACGTGACCATCGTCGTCATCATCACCATCGGGCCACATCCGAGGCCATCCATTCATGGTGTCCTATAAAAGCCCCAGCAGAGCCTCTCGCATGTTGATCATCTCCCGTTCAGCTGGCACTGACTGCAGAGAGCCGTCAAGTGGTATTAGCCCTCACACGCTGACATTTTGCACCTTAATCCCATGTTACAACGCACTGACTTTTGTCTTTGTATTGTGTGTTTTCTAGCACCTTAACTAACGCCCATATCATGCACGCGAACGGCCTTTTGGCGTGTAGTTGAAGCGCAAGGGGGCGGGTGGGGAGAGAGTCAGCGCACTGAAGTCAAGGCACAGACTACTGTGTTGTTGACGGACAACTGAAACGTTTTTTCTCTTTTTACTCTCTTGGTGATTATCTGGCACAGTAGTTGTGAATTAGCAAACTGGACATTTAGACTGAATGTTTCCTTTATCCTCATCTTGTGCTCTAATGCACGCAACTGTTTTTCCAGGTTTTATTGTTGTTGTTTCTCATAAGTGTGCATCCGTTGTCCGTCAACAACACAGTTGAGTGTGTGCATGCAAACAATCGTGCACACACTCTCACAAAGTTAGATGAATCCTGAGGATTTTAATCTGCTGACCCCCATTCAAGCCCCCCCCCCCAGCATCAAAGATTTGAGTTAAACATTTTTGTTTTAAAGAATATCAAAGATTTGCACACATTTTCTAGATAAAAAAAAAACAGATCTACAAGCTCAAAGCGCGGCACTCGGTGCCAGATCTACAAGCTTTGAGCTTGTAGATCTGCTATTTTTGAATAGCCAAAAGTATAAAATAAGGATTAAGTGGTTAAAATGATTGTGACGCTATATGAACTAATTTAGCAGGGGACCCCCCCACGGACCCCTGGGGGTCCCCGGACCCTTCTTTGAGAACCAATGGTTTTATGTAACGGCTCTTCTCCCTGGACCACGGTCAGAGAAAGACCTCTTTTTCAGTACTTATACAGTATCCATGAGTGCATAAACATGTGTGTGTGTGTGTGTGTCCGTGCGCGCCCGCGTGTGAGTGTGTGCAGTGGTGTAAAGTAACTAAGTACATACTCAAGTACTGTACTTAAGTACAATTTTGAGGTACGTGTACTTTACTTGAGGATTTCTAATTTCCAATACTTTTACCTCTACTCCACTACATCTCGGATCCAAATATTGTACTTTTACTCCACTGCATGTATTTGAAAACTTTAGGTACTAGTTACTTTGTTGATTTTGATTATTATTACAAAACCTAAATTAACCACTTCAGCCCTATACATACATTTCGGCCATTTGAAAATAGCCGATCTACAAGCTCACAATGCGTCGCGATGCGACGCATTGTGAGCTTGTAGATCTGCTATTTTCAAAATATTGTTATACATTTGAAAACTTGAAATGGGACATTCTGCATAATGACTACTTTTACTTTTGGTACTTTAAGTACATTTTGATGCCAATACTTTTGTACTTTTTACTCAGGTACATTTTGAATTCCGCACTTTTACTTGTAACACGTGTGTGTGTGTGTGTGTGTGTGTGTGTGTGTGTGTGTGTGTGTGTGCGTGTGCGTGCGTGCGTGCGTGCGTGCGTGCGTGTGTGTGTTGGCTGTGCGTGCGTGCATGAGTGTGTACGTGCGTGCGCCTCTTCTCCGTGCGTAGCGGCTC
>NC_139948.1:50508619-50511119 GCF_963454915.1 Gymnoscopelus microlampas | reverse complement strand
AGAGAAGCTGGGGAGTGAGAGATGGAGAGAAGATGTGAGAGATGGAGAGAAGCTGGGGAGTGAGAGATGGAGAGAAGCTGGGGAGTGAGAGATGGAGAGAAGGAGTGAGAGAATGAGTGAGAGATGGAGAGAAGCGGTATAGAGACACATACTGTAGGCAGAGATCACAGATGCTGCACCTGGCAGCCATTATAGAGCAGAGATACTCTCCTTCAAAACGTTTGGAGGAGAAACACAGCCAGGAGTATCCAAGGTGTATCTATATGATCATCTGGGATCAACTGTGGGCCCGGGCCGGCCATGCAGGCCCCCTCTTTTTGGTGAGGTCCCCAGGGTGGGGAGGAAGGGGTGGAGGTGGAGGTGGTGGTGCTAACAGGAAGGGGGCGATGGGCTTCATCTGTTAAATCCTTGGATCAGACCCCTGATCTCACTGCTCTCCATCCGGCCCAGGAGGGAGAGAGGAGACTGAGGATGTGAATCCAGTCAGGGGCAGTTATCAAGGCTAAGGGTCCGACACTATATGGTCCGACACCATGGGCCTAAAATGAAGCCTGATTTATACTTCGTCAATCGACATCGTCTGTCGCTGAGATAAGCAGACCCGTCTCAAGGTCTGACATCGCATAGGTGACGCGGTCCTGCAGATTTCTCCTCTACGACATCATGGCTGGTGCCCCGGCGTCTTCCATCAGACCTCTGGAGCTTGTTCAGAAAGCTGCGGCTCGTCTGGTGTTCATCCGCCCCAAGTTCTCCCACACAACTATCCTTCTCCGTTCTCTACACTGGCTCCCCGTAGCGGCTCGCATCCAGTTTAAAACCCTGGTGCTAGCCTATAGGGCAGTGAAAGGAACAGCTCCTTCTTACCTCCGGGCTATGGTCAATGCCTACACCCCTGGCCCGACCACTTCGCTTTAGCTCTTGCTCATTTGATTTTGTCTCATCTGTTTAAGAAAGTAGGTAGCTGATATATTGCACTTTTACCTTCGCGCTAGGTATACTCTTAGTTGCCTGTTCTAGAAGAGAATGCACTTAATACTTCTGGTGATTAGTAGTTTCCTTGCCTATCTATGTTGAATGCACTTATTGTAAGTCGCTTTGGATAAAAGTGCCTGCTTAATAACCGTAATGTAATGATTCACTAAAGACATTTCCATTATGACATCACAGCTTAAACACGGGCATTAAGTTTAGCGTCTGATTGCAATTATCCATGTGGCAAACTATGAAACGGTGGCTTTGCGTTGCACTATTTACAGTATTCCTGTTGCTGATGCATCTCTGACTGTCACCCAGGAGTAACGTGTATAGACTGCTTACCAATGTTTCCATGAACATAGAGACATTCATCATTTACTTTATCATCTGGATTTGTTCTTTGGTTATTATTCACATGCAGGAAATATCTTTAGTTGAATCAGACCTTGAGACGGGGCAGACAGCAGTCACAAGTGATGCTCAGCCAGCTGCCAGCTGTTCTTTGAGAATTTGCCCGTCAGAGTTTAATTAACTCTCTCCGTCAAATGCACATACAGTATGATCCTATATTAAAATTGTCTGAATTCGGCCGGCAGACCACATCGACGTAAATGTGAGGGCAGTGTAGTGGCCTGAACTCTGGATGTTGAGGGTTGCATAGCGCATCGAACCTCTAATGAAGTCAAATGCACATATATGGAGTCAAATGCACATATATGGAGTCAAATGCACATATACAGTATGGAGTCAAATTCACATACATGGAGTCAAATGCACATATATGGAGTCAAATGCACTCACAGTATATAGAGATCAACAAGCACTGATGTCAAACACAACATCGGTATGAAGGTCACATAGCGGCCCCGAACTCTAGTGATTCAAACGGGAGATGGATCAATTAGTATGACATGATCTAACAGTCACTATGACATACCTAAAAGTCAGCCCCAGTCTTGTCACGTCTGTCACGTCTACAGCTAATGACTTAATATGTTCAAGGTTCACGCTGATTCACGCCCGGCTCCCAGTTGACCTTATAGTAGAGTCATCATGCTAGTAGAGTCATCACCCCAGACGCTTCTATTAATACAGTGATGAGTGTTGAACTCTTAACCCCCATCTGCACTGTGTAGAATGGTAGCCCGCAGATACAGTCTGCAGCCACATGAAAGACCCAGAGCAGCACGTCAACATTCAGCAGGGGCTTAGTTCCCAGAAGACCTTGGCCTCAGAAGCGCTGCATCACCATGCGGGAAAACACAACGTGAGGTTTCAGGGAGGGAGGGGCTGGTGATGGTTGGAATCTCTACCTCCAGGTCAGGAGGGCATGAGGAGGGGTTAAGGTGACGATCGTCTTGCATAGCCATGCTGTGGGCCCCGAGAGTTCATTATTACTTTTAATCCCTGTCCGAGAGGATCGGATTTGTATTTTGGGTGTGTAAAATGATCATTTGATTAATCAAACTTATTTTTTTTAAATTGCCATAATATTTGCTGAGATAATTCCATGATCACAGATCGG
>NC_139948.1:50481119-50503619 GCF_963454915.1 Gymnoscopelus microlampas | reverse complement strand
GGGCGACTGGTTGCCTCGTCGCTCAGTGGTCCTTCTGGCCGATCTACACGGTCACAGCTTTTTTTCTGTTCTGGCCCCACAGTGGTGGAATGAACTCCCCACTGATGTCAGAGTCACTGCCCATCTTTCACCGCATGACTGAAAACCCACCTCTTCTGGAAACACTACCCTTCCTCTTAGCCTTGCCTACTTGTTGTCAATTATTTGTATCAGCTCTTGTTTTATTGGATCTTGTTTATTTGATACACTTATTTGTTTTAGCTCTTGCTCATTTGATTTTCCTATTTGTCTCATCTGTTTAAGAAAATAGGTAGCTGATATATTGCACTTTTACCTTAGCGCTATGTATACTCTTAGTTGCTTGTTTTAGAAGAGAATGCACTTAAGACTTCTGGTGATTAGTAGTTTAGTTCCCTACCTATGTTGAATGCACTTATTGTAAGTCACTTTGGATAAAAGCGTCTGCTAAATAACTCTAATGTAAGATCATGTAAAGCAAACATTTTTAACTCAAATGTTTGCTTTTGGGGGGGGGGTCGCTGGAGAAAAATATTTTGAGATGGAGGTCTGCGGCCAAATACATATCGTTTTGGGGGTCCTTGACATGAAAAGGTTCGAGAACCACTGCTGTGCTGTGCTGTGCTGTACTGTGCTGTGCTGTGCTGTGCTGTGCTGTGCTGTGCTGTGCTGTGCACTGATAGACTGCTGGCGAGGTAGATTTACAAGTATCTGCTCTCACCTGAGGCAGGCATATAAGTTTGTGTGTGTCTGTGTCAGTGTGTTTACGATCTCATGCCTTTTGTGTGCGATAGCAAGTGTGTGTGTGTGTGTGTGTGTGTGGGTGCGCGCGTGTGTGCGTGTGTGCGTGCGTGCGTGCGTGCGTGCGTGCGTGTGTGTGTGTGTGTGTGTTTCTATGAGTGGGGGGGTAACAGAACCTGCGGGCCCCCCCCTCACAGTCGATGTTGCCCTACTTTATCTGCCAAGACGTGTCTTTGTAATGGGATCCTCTCCTCTCTGCACTGTGTGTGCAACAGGCCTTTCTGCCCCAGACTTCACACAGATGTTTGCTGCCTCAGTCTTCCAGGGCCTTCGCTCGCAATAACCCCCCCAAACCCCCCCACACCCCCCATCCCCGCTCTAAAATGGCCGATCAGCATCTTGAGCCTTGCAGCAGCGGCGTGTTTTTTTTTCCATTCTCCTTGAAGAGAGAGGAGCAGGAGTAGAATGTCGAGGAGGCTCATCTTAAGATGATATGGTATAAATACATAATGATAACGGCAGGTTCTGTACTGTACTGTGAACCCTCTACGTTTCACAGCCTCATTCCCTGGCGTGACTCAGGCTCAACTTGGTGAAAAGAACATAGTAGTTATGTATTTGTTGTCAATATTGATGTGGGCCGCTGCCGTAGCGGTCCTATAGGCACCTATAGGCTGCAAAGTAGCCTGAAAGCGCGTTGAGGGTTCGAGTCCCGCAAAGTGGCCTTTGCTGCATGTCACTTCCCATCTCTCCCTCCCCTTTTCCTGTCAGAATACTGATGGTGGTTGTATGGAGTTAGAAATGCAGGCCACCTGAACTTCTGTGAATTCAGCTATACATGTCACACACACACACACACACACACACACACACACACACACTTTACATAAACAGCCACCAATCCACTTCACCGAGATCTGTTCCCACTTCTAATCTCTTCCTGTCTTTTCCCTCCTTTTTTCCCCCCATTTCTGTGAAGTGGATTATCTTCATATCCTCCACACACACACACACACACACATGCACAAGCACACATGCACAAACAAACACACACACACGCGCACGCACGCACACACACACACACACACACACACACACACACACACACACACACACACACACACACACACACACACACACACACACACACACACACACACACACACGCTTTTTGCAACAAAGCGTTTTTGAATTTAAATGGTTCCTCGCTGAACTCTGTGCGTGTCAGTGCTCGGGCAGAGGTGACAACTTTGCAAGTGGCATGGTTTGTGTTTGTTTGTGTTTTGTACCGCCTCTCCCAACCGCACACACGTGCATGTAAACACACACACACACACACACACACACACACACACACACACACACACACACACACACACACGCGCGCGCGCAGCCTTCATTAGCATACATCAAGCGATCTCCAGAACACACGACAAACTCCATTGTGAGCGTTCAAAGTGGCGAGGCCTTGTTCTCGTTGGCAGCTGTCACAAACTTCACGGCCGTGACAGAACCCTAAACGCACGCCACGCGGCGACGGTGGCGGCGGGGGGGAAGTCAAACTCGCCACCTTAACCCATTGAGACCTGAAGCCGATTCTACATGTCTCCTAAATCTCAACAGTTTTCTGAAAAACGTTTGTTTCTATATCAGTGGTGCTCAATCTTTTTTCATGTCAAGGACCCCCAAAATGATATGTATTTGGCCGCGGACCCCCATCAAAATATTTTGTTCCAGGGACCCAGAGAAGCAAAGATTTGAGTTAAAAATGTTCGCTTTAAAAATATATATATTCTAATTTGCACACATTTTCACGATCTTTCAAAAATAGCAGATCTACAAGCTCATAGCGCGGCACTCGGTGCACTCGGTGCCGCGCTATGAGCTTGTATATCTGCTATTTTTGAATAGCCCAAAGTGTAAAATAATGCTTTTTAGCTCAAATCTAAAAATGACACAGTTCCAGGTCTTAATGGGTTAAAAAGGAATCTATATTTAGATAAAATGGTGTCACTTTAAGATGAGGTGCTGGTAAAAGAGACTCCTGTTTCTCTCAGCCTTCAACAAAAACCCGGCACAACCGCACTTCAACCAGGAAGAAATCACATCTCTTTGTGAAGTCACTGAAGGGAAGAAAAAAGAGAAGATGTGAAGATGAAAAACGAGCACGTTTATTTATTTATTTAGAAAAGTCAAAGTCTTGAGTTTGTCAGATGGTTTTGGAGGCTTTTTTAGTGGCAGGCTTCTCTCCCTCTCATCTGGAGGGCTGTCAGATCAGTGGTGGGAAAAGTACTCAAAATGTTTTACTAAGTATCAAGTACTCCGTTACAAGTAATAGTCCGGGAATTCAAAATGGACTTGAGTAAAAGTACAAAAGTATTGGCATCAAAATTTACTTAAAGTACCAAAAGTAAAAGTACTAAAATGTTTGAAAATAGCCGATCTACAAGCTCGCAACGCGTCGCATTGCGGCGCGTTGTGAGCTTGTAGATCTGCTATTCTCAAATAGCCTATGTACAAAATAGGGCTGAAGTGGTTAATATATGTTTTATAATGTAATAATTTATATCTGCAAAGTAACTAGTAACTAAAGTTGTCAAATAATTGTAGTGGAGTAAAAGTACAATATTTGCCTCTGAGATGTAGTGGAGTAGAAGTAAAAGTACTGAAAATTGGAAATACTCCAGTGACGTAAAAAAAAAGACCTCAAAACTGTACTTAAGTACAGTACTTGAGTAAATGTACTTAGTTACTTCCCACCTCTGGGCTTCTCTCCCTCTCATCTGGAGGCTGGCAGATGACTAAAAGAAAAGAAAAGAGAATAAACAACAACCCAACAATGACACATTAAAGCGGGACAGAGTGGAGGTGGCTTGGTTTTGATCAGCGGCCGTCGTCTTCAAACGCACACAGCCCCAACGTCACGTCTGAGCGGCGAGGAGGCGCTCGGCAGACGCACGCACGTCCCTCACGGTCACATGCCACTTGTCAGGGACACTAACACGCCTTTTTTTAATACCGTACGGAAATATTGAATGAGAAGTCATTTCCACACATGTACTGTGTTGTGGAAGTTTTCCAGACATTAACCCATTAACACATTGTGTGCCATAAACGGTCCGGACCGTTTTTGGCCCATTTTTGTTTTAATATATTTTTCCCACGTGGGGCGCTCTAACGAAACTTTGGGATCATCCAAGGAGTCTCTAAGAAGGAGAGGCCGGATGTGGATCCATGTCAAAAATGCTTCCTTTCGTCCGCTCCAATGTTAACTCCTTGACTAAAAGCTTAATATCTCTATTTCTTTTTAACGTGGTGGAAGTGAGCCGTTTTCGATCGGCGATCACTCTGCAATGGAGGATCGCGTTAGAAATATTATTGTTCTAGGCGTTAGTCGGGACCCTCCGCCGTCTCGCACGCACGCTTTGTTTACATGCGTTAGAAATATTATTGTTCCAGGCGTTAGTCGGGACCCTCCGCTGTCTCGCACGCACGCTTTGTTTACATGCACTTTTATGTAAACATACAAGGGCTTCTACAGCACGAAACGTATCAACGTAAGTGGATGGAAGAATAGCAGGCACTGAACGTACAATATTTTAATAAACCTCTGGCACCCGATGTGTTGAGGCCTGAGGTTCCGATTCTACAAAATGTCTTCTAAATCCTAGCAGTTTTTTGAAAAAACATGTTGCTATGTCAGTGGTTCTCAAACTTTTTCATGTCAAGGACCCCCAAAATTATATGTATTTGGCCGTGGACCCCCATCTCAAAATATTTTGTTCCAGGAACCCCCAGAAGCAAAGATTTAAGTTACAAATGTTTGCTTTAAAAATATATATATTCAAAGATTTGCACACATTTTCATGAATTTTCAAAAATAGCAGATCTATGAGCTTGTATATCTGCTATTTTTTAATAGCCAAAGTGTAAAATAATGCTTTTTTAGCTCAAATCAAAAAGTGACACAGATGCGTTCCAGGTCTTAATGGGTTAAGACGGAGGGGCTGTATGTATGAACCAAGGGTCCAGCATCCGTCTTTGAAATTCAGTCTATGTAGGAATGACAGTTAATATGAATGGCCTGTATTTTCGCTGTTTTACCCCTGCTGGTGTCAGAAAGAATTACTCTCCATTGAAGCGGGTGAGTTTTTGCCGAACTTTAGACTCGATTTTATTACCTTAATAAACATAGTCATGAATACTATATGCTTCCAGTCACTAGTTTAAAGTCTTCTTTCAATCATCATGATATGTGTAAATTATGGTCCCATTTATTTTAAAATTGATGATAAAGTAGGGTTTGCTCTAGGAAGGGCGTGGCTACCTTGTGATGCTTTGATTGACAAGCTACACAACCAATAGCATTCATTCCCCACCCCTCACTCTGGTCCCAACCAATAGCATTCATTTCCAGTCGCTTAGGATTTGACGCGATATAGAAAGATGGCGGATTTTGAAATTGCTGAAAAATGGCCTTCATTTACGGTCTGTAGAGTCTACGAGCGTATAACGCTGTCCATTCTTTTTTACAGTCTATGGTATGAACGCTGGGGGCGCCAGTGGCTCCAGCGTTGCCAGATTCTGTGAGAGAAACAAGCAACCAGGTCTAGGAAAACCAGCGGACAAGAAGCGACTATGGGCCACATGAGCACTTTAACATATACATCAGCTATTTGAAAATAGCAGATCTACAAGCTCACAACGCGTCGCGATGCGACGCGTTGTGAGCTTGTAGATCGGCTATTTTCAAATAAAACCTTGCAGGGAAATTATAATAAGCAGATCTGGCAACCCTGAGTGGCTCAGGTGTAGAGTGGCCGGTAGAGCGACCCGGATGGAAGCCGTGAGGTTTCCGGTTCGATCCCGGGCTCCCCCAGAAGAGTTAGTGTAGAAGTGTCCTTGAGCAAGACGCTGAACCCCTAATTGCTCTCGATGAGCAGGTTGGTGCCTTGCATGGTTTCCTCCACCATCGGTGTATGAATGGCTGAATGTAATGCACAATCATTGTAAAGCGATTTGGATAAAAGCGCTATATACTGTAAATGCACCATTTACCATTTAATGCTCATGATAAAATGGTACCATTTTTTTCTAGTCGGTCTGTGTCTCATAGGAGGGCTGTGAAAAAAATCACACCCTGTGTGAAGTGAGTGGTGCCTTGCTTAGCTTGGCTAACATGTTCAATCAGCCAAGCTAACATGTCCAATGTTAGCTTGGCTGATGGCACTGATGTCACTTTGAAACATGTAAACAATGTTTCAAAGAGACACACCTATTTATAGGGCTTTATTTCGTCATGCGTCTCGCTAGCCAATCAAAGCACACCCTTTCAACATATTGTCACGTGTCACATGATGCTTGACCAATGTTAGCTTGGTGGACACACGGACATAGAGACATACATACATACATACATACATACGGACACACAGACAAAGCCACGTAGCCTCAAAAATGGCGCGTCAACATGAGACGATGCTAGTCAGCGAGAGGCATGTACGTTACAGAACAGACCAGATCTGGTCTCTCTCGTACCGCGCGGCAAATGCAAAACGTAGATTTTCTTTTCTCTCCGGGCTCCTTTACATGGAGTTTTAACCCTCGCTGGGATCATATTATCACATTCACCCGTACAGCAGCACAAAATGGGCGAGAGAAAAAAAAGAAAACCACAATTTGTTCTTGTTACAACAATAACATTTGTTTTAAGCGATGGTTAAAAGCTGGAACAGGGTAAAAGTCCAGAAGCAAGGCATTAATCAGAGATGTGTTTAATAATAGAGTTGTTGTTGTTGTATCCGTCTGTCTGGCTCAGTGGTGTAAAAGTAACTAATTACATTTACTCAAGTACTGTACTTAAGTGCAATTTTTAGGTATTTTTTACTTCACAGGATTATTTCCAATTGTCAATACTTTTACGTCTACTCCACTACATCTCAGAGGCAAATATTGTACTTTTACTCCACTACAATTATTTGAAAACTTTAGTTACTTTGCAGATATAAATCATTACATTATAAAACATACATTAACCACTTCAGCCCTGTTTTATACATAGGCTATTTGAAAATAGCAGATCTACAAGCTCAAGTTGTGAGCTTGTAGATCTGCTATTTTCAAATATTTTAGTACTTGATACCAATACTTTTGTACTTGAATTCCGGACTTGTAACAGAGTACTTCTACATTGCAGTATTGATACTGTTACATTAAGTAAAATATTTGAGTACTTTTTCCACCACTCTGTCTCACTGCCCGGGACCCCTGATGAAGGACAGCTGCTCTGAAACCACTGGGCAAGGCGCCCAGGTGGGCACATCTGGTTTACTGCAACGGGGGGGCACCTCTCAGACCTTAACTTTGGGGGTCTTCCCCCCAGGGGTCCTTGGGGGGGGGGGGGGGGGTGTTCCAGGGGGCCCCCAGCAAAAACTAGAAACTTGCTATTTTCGAGTCTTGACAATTCTTTTCTTACTGACTAGGGGGGTCCGTGTGGCCAAATGCATATACATTTGGTGGTCCTTGACATGAAAATGTTTGAGAATCACTGTTCTAAGTAAAGCCACCACACACACACACACACACACACACACACACACACACACACACACACACACACACACACACACACACACACACCAGTGGTGGAAAAAGTACTCAAGTTTTTTGACTTAAGTAAAAGTATCAATTCTGCAATGTAGAAATGCTCTTTTACAAGTGAAAGTCTGGAATTGAAAATGTACTTGGGTAAAAGCACAAAAAGCATTGGTGTACCAAAAGTAGAAAGTACTCATTATGCAGAATGTCCCATTTCACAAGTTTTGAAATGTATAAAAAACTCTTTTGAAAATAGCAGATCTACAAGCTCACAATGCTTGTTAGCTTGTAGATCTTCTATCTTCAAATGTACGAAATGTATATATACTGTAGGGCTTAAGTGGTTAATGTATGTTTCGTAATAATAATCAAAAATCTACAAAGTAACTAGTAACTAAAGTTTTCATATAATTGTAGTGGAGTAAAAGTAACAATATTTGCCTTTGAGATGTAGTGGAGAGTAGAAGTAAAAGTACTGAAAATTGGAAATACTCCAGTAAAGTAAAAAGAAATACCTAAAAAAATTGCTTAAGTACAGTACTTGAGTAAATGTATAGTACTCAGTTACTTTACACACACACACACACACACACACACACACACGCACGCACGCACGCACGCACGCACGCACGCACGCACGCACACACACGCACACGCACACGCACACACAAACACAACAGAGCAATCATTCATGGCCTGCTGTCTACTGTAATCAGCCTCTTGACTGTACATACAGTAAGCAGTGCTCCGTGTTGCTACTAGACAGACTATAGCCTTGCTGCTCCATCATATCCTTAATGTATGGGATGGAAAACATGGAGGAAGGCCGGATCTATGCCCACAAAGAGGAGAGAGCTTGTAATTTAGACGGCAGAGCGTAGATCTCTCATTGCCGCCGCGGCGGGCGGCGGGCCGGTGTGGCCGCGCCATACATGAACCAGGAATGTGAAAGCAAAGAGAGGGAGGGGGGGGGGGGGAAGCCGCGCGCGCGGCTTTTTGAAGAATTTCAAGTCATAGTCAAGAGAGCGGTCGGATAAAGCTGGTGTTTATTCAACCATTGTTTGTTGCCTTGGTCTGAGGTAGTGGAGTGTGTTTTGTCTTTGGCTCGGCCATTTTGTTATGACTGCTGAAGTGGCTATACATAGAGATGGAAACGTTCGCTCAAATGAAGGCTTCCTTTCTTTACCCACTTTGTTCAGTGGTGGACAAAAGTACTCAACCCACATTTGCTCGTATACTCGAGTCAATTTATATACCCATGGTCAAATATTACTCAACTGCACTTAAAAAATGCTTAATCAGTTGAAGTACTGGAGTACTTGTATGGTAGAGTATGTTAACTCTTTCACTGCCAGGAGTTAATGAATTAATTCATCCCGTCTCCGGTCCCCAGCGAAAACGGCGTTTTTACTGTACCTTTGACAAATCATGGAATATTCTCTGTGACTTCCGTTCCTCACAGAGATGGGCTCATCACACGCACGGGGGTCCCGGTAGAATAGGGGGGGGGAAATTGTCTGGTCGCGATCCTTCATTCCAGAGCTATGGCTGTTTGAATGTGGTTTGTTTTTTGAGAAAACGGAAAGACGCAAGGCTCAGTGATAAGAAGCAGTGGCTGGGGAGTTTGAACATACTCATTTCTATTGTGGGGGGGCGGGGGTACCCCCCCCAATTTTGGGATGAACAAAAAAGAAAAATAAAAAACCTCCGACATCTACACATCATGGAGTACAATTTTTTGTGCCGAATTAACCAAATTAACCGAATGAAAGTAACAAAAAAAAGTAACAGACCCGGAAAAAACAAAAATTATCGCACTCGCGCACACACTGGGAACGCATACACGGGCGCATGCGTCCCCTTCGGTTTTAAAATGCCCTCTGCGTCCCTGGATGCGTCACTTATATTTAAATTTTCAAAAGCATTTCAGAAAGTTTCAAAAAAGAATCTTCCTAGAAATGAAGTAGAGTCAAAAGTACAAGATGTAGTGGAGTAGAAAAGTCATAAGCATCCAAAACAACAAATACTCAAGCTACTGTAAGTACTGTTACTCAGAATTGTTTCTTAAATCCAGTACTTATAGTTACATGTACTTCATTACTGCAGCACTTTCTTTGTAAAGGTCACTCTCAAATGACCGCTGATTCTTTTCTCACACAGAGAGAGAGAGAGAAAGGCACGTTTCTGTAAATTGATGGACTCTCGCCCCCCAACTTTATTGGATCAACACTTTGAAGCGAACAAGGGAGGGAGGGAGGGGAGGGAGAAAAAAGTTGGCGGCGTAGCGGCGTCCTAATCTCCAGCACGCTGTGCGGAGACAAAGCGTGGCGGCGCTGTGTTGGGATCATTTATACTGCGGGCCCTGGGCCTTTGAAGTGCCTCCCAAAACCCTCTCATTCTGCTCAGGAAGATTAATTAGCCCAGGCTCAGAACAATCAGTTAAATCCACAACAGGAACATTATTTTTAGGACAAAAAGGAGAAGAGAAGGTGGAGAGGATTCTTTTCTTAACGTTCAGCTGACGTGCTGTGGCTGGGAAGTAATTAAGTACATGTACTCAAGTAGGCTACTATACAATTTCTGAGGTGTTTTTTATTTTATTTACTAGAGTATTTCCAATGTATCAATACTTCATCTCAGAGGCAAATATTGTACTTTTACTCCATTACAATTATTTGAAAACTCTAGTTACTGGTTACTTTGTAGATTTTGATTAGTTTGATTATTATTACAAAGGTATCCTTCAACTGTTTGAAAATAGCATATCTACAAGTTCACAATGCGTCACAATTGTGAGCTTGTAGATCTGATAGAGAGTATTTCTTTTTAAACCTTTAGAAAACTAGTGAAATGGGACATTCTGCATAATGAGTCCTTTTACTTTTCGGAACTTTAAGTATATTTTGATGCCAATAGGCTACTTTTGTACTTTTTTTTTACTCAAGTACATTTTGAATACTGGACTTGTACTTCAACATTGTGGTGTTGATACTTTTACTTCTTCCACCACTCTGTCAAAGACATTAGGGCTGCTTTGAAGTGACTCCTAACACCCGCCCCCCCCCCCCTTTATACCTTGAAATACCTTGAAATATGTGGGTGCAAATTGTGTCTCCTTGACTTTTCCACATCAGCCTCTGTTAAAGCTATTCAGCCACAAAGTCAATTAGGGTTTTCTTCTTTTTCTCAGTAATTATTTTCAAAGTTGCAGTAAACACTTTTACTGTACTGTAAATGCTGTGTGTGTGTGTGTGTGTGTGTGTGTGTGTGTGTGTGTGTGTGTGTGTGTGTGTGTGTGTGTGTGTGTGTGTGTGTGTGTGTGTGTGTGTGTGTGTGTGTGTGTGTGTGTGTGTGTGTGTGTGTGTGTGTGTGTGTGTGTGTGCGTGCGTGCGTGCGTGCGTGCGTGCGTGCGTGCGTGCGTGCGTGCCAAACTTGTGTAATCAGACTGGGTTCAGTGGAGTGTAGTTTTACTCCAGACAGACACTTAATTTAACTCCTAGAGCATACAAAATGGTTCCACTTGTACACTCTCTGAGTTACAGGACCCATAAGGATCCATTTGGTTTCCTAACTATCAAGTAATTGAGTTGGGGACCCCATGGAAACTCCCCCCAAGGACCCCTGTTGAGAACCACTGCTATAGATGCAGCTCCGACCGTAGCCGTCGGTGGCCTGTAGGTGGTGGTGTGCTGAGCCAGCCTGGCTGGTGGGCTGCTGCAAGACCCCCTGTAGAGATAGATATGAGAGAGAGAGAGAGAGAGAGAGAGAGAGGTTTTGAGCACCACTGATATAGCAACAATTGTTTTTTTCAAAAAACTGTTAGGATTTAGAAGACATGTGTCAAACGTTTGACAAATGACAAATGTTCGCTTTAAAAATATATATTATTTAAAGATTTGCACACATTTTTCACGATTTTTTCAAAAATATCAGATCTACAAGCAGATCTGCTATTTTTGAATTGCCAAAGAATTCTAAAATGACACAGATGCGTTCCCAGATTGAATGGGTTAATTGGTACTGGTAGGCAGGGTTCTGAGCTGTCCTGTGGTTGTCCTGTCTCTCTCTCTCCTCCAGGTGTTAACCTCTCTCTCTTTCTCTCTCTCTCTCTCTCTCTCTCTCTCTCTCTCTCTCTCTCTCTCTCTCTCTCCAGGTAACAGCAGTGAGACAGCAGTGTGAGGTAAAGATCAAAGGGTTAATGCCAGCAGAGAGCAGACAGCAACTAGAAGATACCATCACCTGCCTGAAGGCTCAGGTAAGGACCAGAGCCTCTGTCTGATGACCAGAGCCTCTGTCTGATGACCAGAGCCTCTGTTTGACGACCAGAGCCTCTGTCTGATAACCAGAGCCTCTGTCTGATGACCAGAGCCTCTGTCTGATGACCAGGGCCTCTGTCTGATGACCAGAGCCTCTCTCTGTCTGATGACCAGAGCTTCTGTCTGATGACCAGAATCCTAATATCTCACCACTGGTCAAGGGGGAATTCCCCTTTAGGCTAGTGGTTAAGATGTTGGCAGATCGGCTATTTGCAGTAGCCAATCAGGCGTTACGATGCCATCAAGGCACCGCCAAAATACATTTTAGTCGACTAAATCCATTGTAGATTTAATTGACTAAATTCTTATGATATTTAGTCAAGACTAAACTAAAACATTTCAGATGACTAAAATATGACCAAAACTAATGTAATTTAAAATGTAAATGTAATTTTATTCAAAAGACATGACTAAAACTACATCAAAATGTCCTGTCAGAATGAACGGTGGTCTTGGAATAGCTCCTCTTCAGAGGAGGAGGAGATCCCCTCCTTTTCCAGGGCAGCAGAACAGACCACAGGCCTGTGATAGGATGTGTTTATACAATGTCATTCCTGACCAAACCGGTCCTCTCCTCTCCTCTCTTGTCTTGAGGTTTTCTACACATTACAGTGCATTATTTTTACAAAGAAGAAGGAGGAAAAAAAGAAAAGAATCCTCCACCATGTAGTATAAGGCATCCGACCGCATCTCGTTGAGGTTTAGGCTGTCCGGTGGAAACCTTATATCTACAGCTACGTTTATTTATTTCGTATCAAAAATAGCAGAAGTATAAGCTCGCTGCACGACACGAAGCGACGCGCTATTTTCGAATAGCCAACATATAAATGGATAATGGAAAAATAATGGGATGGAAAAAAAAGATCTGTGGATCATCAAAAAGACTCAAAATAAGGTAAAACCGCTGGCAGTGGCGGATTAATTAATTAATTAATAGCCTGGCGGTGAATGTATTAACTGTACTGTCCAATAAAAGCCCAGAAAAGCCCCAAAAACTAATTAAAACAAAATAATAATAATTACAACGGGTCATGGATAATTTTTTGTACATTTCCCTGAAAAGTAACGTTTTTTGGACATACAAGATTTCCACCCGACAGCGCTATGAAGGAACCCAAATGAAACGCTAGAAGGTTCCCTGAGGTTTACCCCCCCCCCGCCCCCCAGGCAGAGGAATGCCTGGCGGCTCCAGGACGCCCCACATCCCAGAACAATGAGCACATTCCTCGGGAAGCCTCCTTCTCCTCTTTACGGTCGCCGGGTAAATGTAGACGCGGGTTTATTTTCACTCCAGCCAATGACACTTCACAAATAAACTGCTACCTTGTAGCCAAACATGAGAGAGAGAGAGAGAGAGAGAGAGAGCGGTCAGATGAAGCACGGGGCCTCGTCTTCACAACCCCCCCCCCCACCCCCTCACCCATTGGCTAATAATCTTCCCTGTGTGTCCCCATGTGACCTAACCCCCGGCCCTAAACACCCTGACCCCCCCCCCCCCCCCCCCACCCAGCCCCTGCTGTATTGACCTCCAGCAACCATGTCTTTCTTGCACATTCTTATATTCAGCTTGCCAAAGAAGCAGATCTACAAGCTCGAAACGTGTCGCTTCGTAGATCTGTTACTTTTGATGCTTTTTGTGTGACGCTGTCAGGGCAGGAATTTCAGGGAGGCCACGAAGGCCACGGCCATCGTTGCCCCTCAGTTTGGCCTTGTGCCCCTCAAAAACGTTGCATGCCCCGAGGCCACAGTGGCCTTAATGCCCCAGCTGGCTGTACACCTCTGTCTCTTTCTTGTCATGTAGACACCAGTGTCTCTTTCTTGTCATGTAGACACCAGTGTCTCTTTCTAGTCATGTAGACACCAGTGTCTCTTTCTTGTCATGTAGACACCAGTGTCTCTTTCTTGTCATGTAGACACCAGTGTCTCTTTCTTGTCATGTAGACACCAGTGTCTCTTTCTTGTCATGTAGACACCAGTGTCTCTTTCTTGTCATGTAGACACCAGTGTCTCTTTCTTGTCATGTAGACACCAGTGTCTCTTTCTTGTCATGTAGACACCAATGTCTCTTTCTTGTCATGTAGACACCAGTATCTCTTTCTTGTCATGTAGACACCAATGTCTCTTTCTTGTCATGTAGACACCAATGTCTCTTTCTTGTCATGTAGACACCAGTATCTCTTTCTTGTCATGTAGACACCAGTGTCTCTTTCTTGTCATGTAGACACCAGTGTGTCTTTCTTGTCATGTAGACACCAGTGTCTCTTTCTTGTCATGTAGACACCAGTGTGTCTTTCTTGTCAAGTAAACACCAGTGTCTCTTTCTTGTCATGTAGACACCAGTGTCTCTTTCTTGTCCATCCGTTTTATGTTCTTCTATCATTGATTGTAATGGTGGTTTGTGTTGTTTTATGTTCTTCTATCATTGATTGTAATGGTGGTTTGTGTTGTTTTATGTTCTTCTATCATTGATTGTAATGGTGGTTTGTGTTGTTTTATGTTCTTCTATCATTGATTGTAATGGTGGTTTGTGTTGTTTTATGTTCTTCTATCATTGCAGGTCAACTCTCTGCAGAACAGAGCCTCCTTGTTACAGGAGGACCTGGACGCCTGTCGGAACAGGAGGTGAAGACCCTTTATACTGTGTGTGTGTGTGTGTGTGTGTGTGTGTGTGTGTGTGTGTGTGTGTGTGTGTGTGTGTGTGTGTGTGTGTGTGTGTGTGTGTGTGTGTGTGTGTGTGTGTGTGTGTGTGTGTGTGTGTTTTCATGTGTGCGTCTGAATCATAGACCCTAAAAAAATATAGACAACGTTGCGCCATTGGTTTCTATAGACCGTAAATGAAGCCTATTTTTCAGCGATTTCCAATCCGCCATCTTTCTATATCTGGTCCGAAATGCCGATCTACAAGCTCACAACGCCTCACGCTTTGTGAGCTTGCAGATTGGCTATTTTCAGAGCGCAACACCGGAGCGCAACCAAACATAAAATGACTTTTCTTTTAGTTCTACTGGATCTCTTCTCCTCTAGTCCCTCACTAACAGTCTAGTTTTTATTTGTTGACAAAATTGTCAATACAGTATATTAATTAAGTCATTGCTTAGTCGTTTTTTTGTTTTTGTGTGGTTTTCGTCAGTAAAAAAAAGTAGTCGACCAACATTTTTAGTCCACTAAATCAACAGTGATCCCATGCATTAGCTGCTGCAGTCAGTCAGTCACTATTTGAATATATGTCCTCATTTAACTGTAGCGGTCCCCCCCCCCCCCCCGCTGTCTGTTCCCATGGAGCTCCTTTGATGTGTGTCTGCCATCCATCCATCATGCTGTCAGCCCTGAATCCTCCTGGCTTTAAGGAAAACATCCATACGATAGCATAGCGTAGTCAAATGATGCGCTTACCTGCATGCATACGTGTCGGCACATGCCTTTCATGTTAAGTATGAGGGTGTGTGCGTGCGTGTATGTGTGTGTACTTGTGTTACTATAGTTGTGAGGACCAAATGTCCCTACAAGCGTATGGTAGAATTTGAGAACTATACATTTTTCCCGGTCCTTTAAAAGATGATTTGGGGAGCGATCATTGTTGTTTTGTTCTCCACGTAGCGTCTCCAGCTCTTGCCGCCCGCGGGCGTGTGCACGAAACGAGTACGAGCGCGAGAAATTCACGGGACCGCGCCCGCTTGCCTCTCTGCCCTTCAACTTCTCTGCCCGTCCCAAATAATCGCCTCTAGTGAAAATGAATTGCTATGGCGCGTCAACAGCTAACGACCTTTAGGTTTACAGTTAGTAAAAGATTCAGGTTGGTATAAGGGTTAGGAGGATTAAAAACGCGCACGTGTGTGTGCGCGTGTTTTGAAGACTCATCTCCTCAGACTCCACCTTAGCCCGTAGCACTTGACCTAGCCTTGACAACCATGCACTCTTCTGCAAAGGTTAAAAATGAAATTTGGATAGCATGTTATTTAGACAGATGCCAGGTTCATTTGTTGACCTGGTATCCTAATAGTTTGTGTAGTTTCAATATTTTGATATTATACTATTTAGACTGATGCTAGGTTCTCGTTTTACCTGTGATCCTAGTTTACTGAGGCACTGCACAGTCTATTCTATGCATTTGATGTAGTATGTGTTTACCTTGCTTACTGTAAGTCGCTCTGGATAAAGAGCATCTGCTAAATGCCTAAATTGTACGCTAACTGACATTGGTTCTATTGTTGCTGCTGCCCTATAGGTAACCATGACGACGCACTGTGGCCACACCCTCCATCCGGACATGAAGGATAAAACGTCCAATCAGACGTGAGCAACTTTACGTGTCTCTCATGTCACGCTCCATGGACCAATCATATTGAGTTTTATTTGAGTGACTGTCCTGGTTGGATGAATGTTGAAACTATTTATTCATTGTCATTGCTTCATTCTGGACTGGTTCTGTCGGAATTGAAAGGTTCTTGTTTTTTTATTATGTTCTAAAGTGGAGTCCAAGGGACCGGTTTCTAAATGGACCCTTACAGGTTTTGTAACTCGGAGAGCGTGCAAATGGAACCAAATGGACCCGTAAGGGTCCATTTGGTTCCATTTGCACGCTCTCCGAGTTAGGGGGGGGCTGTGAAATTGCGAGTTAGGGGGGGCCTGTGAAATTAAAACCACTGTTACTGATATTTGAACTCATATTTATTGAGACATGCAGCAGTCATTTGAAATTAAATGTGACTCTACTATACAGGCACTACCAGAATGTGCCATTCTGTAATAATAAAACAACGGTTTTGCATCACTTTTTTCTTTGTAAATTTTCTTTTTTTCATTATCATTTATTTTGCCACGCATTTCCTCTTCAGTCAGATCAATCAATCGCAACGTTCGGCACGGCAACCTCGCTCGCTTCAGCTCGCTCGGCGGTCCCTCACGTGGCTCCAGTTGGCTTGAGACTGCATGCGCGCCTCCGTCATGGTCCCAAACTAGACGTTATATAAGTCATCTCCGTCGGTGGGCCAGTATTTTCCTGATAACACCCGATGAATGGTCTGATGAAAGGCGGGTATAGGTCAGTATGTCGCCTACTTGGCCCATTCAATGGTCTGATAAAACGTGATAACGTCCCATTCAATGCATTGATAGCATCCGAATCAGGTGAAATGGGACCCAGTATATTGAACCCTGTGGGACCCCAACAGGGAGGTAAGGGTAGGGAGATTTAACACCATTGATACAGACACATAGACACTGAGGATGTTGTTTGATGGTAATAATAACATTTGGTGAAACCAACAATGGACCTGATGGTAATAATGTCTCCCATGCAGCGCTGCTGTTCTGTGTCTTTTAGCGCTGGAGGAATGTATGTATGGGCTTGTTTAGCCATCACTTCAAGGGGAATGTTTTTCCTTTTTTTTCTCCTCATTCTCTGGAAGACAATTTGGATGCATTATTATAGCAAGAAGAGAAAAAAAACAGCAGATTTGATTTCAAAGGGGCCTCGGCGCTCATTTGCATTGGAATTGCGTTCTTTTTCTTTCTGTTTCTTTTTTTTTTTTTTTTTTTTTTTACCCACGCAGTTCTTGCACATTTCCATGTGTTCCCATTGTCCGTGACCTGTTCTTCTGTTTTCCAAATGAAACTCTACACTCCCCCTCGCTGTATTTATTTGATGTGCTGATTCCACTGCCCGGGCGAGGGAGAGCGAGAGAAGCCACGAGGAGAGAGAGAGAGAGGGAGAGAGAGAGGGAGAAGAAAAGGAGAAGAGACTCAGACAGACATCTGAGAGACAGGAATTTAGTCTTTCAGCACAAAGTCTTTGTAGAATGTGTTGTTTCTGGAGGGGAGTGTTGCTACGCCGTGCGTGTTCGAAGCGCTCGTAACTATTGCAACATGGGGCGTCCGGGGGGGGAGGAGGAACGTGCAGGTATGCACATCGTCGTACTTGTGCACACACGTGCATGCCGGCAGAGGAGAGTGCACGTGTGTGGGCGAGCGTCCCGTTTTTATTTGCACACTTTGGGTGGAAAGTGTGACTCTTATGTTACTGTTTGTTGTTGGTGCACATTCCGGGCTCTGAAACTTATAGCCTGTTTTTTTCCTTCACCCTGATGGTGGCGAAAACAGCAGATCTACGAGCTTACAATAGCCAAAAATAGCCGATCTACAAGTTCACAACGCGATGCGTTGTGAGCTTGTAGATCGGCTATTTTCGGCGGGCAACTTAAGTCCAATCGAAGTCCAATATCCAGTCCAATATGCATTGTCTAAACCAGTGGTTCTCAATCTTTTTCGTGTCAAGGACCCCCAAATTGACACTTATTATTAGCCCGCGGACCCCCATTTGAAAAGATATGCTAGTGATCCCCCATAAAAGAAGATTTCTTACGGCTCTAGCAGTGATATTCTCAACCATTTTGATTTCAAGGACCCCCAGTTTTACATGCATTAGGCTACGAAACCCTCATTAATGGCATTTCTATATCTGGGAGCCCAATTATACTGTAAAATCAATGTTAATCTAACTCTGAGAGTGTACAAATGTAACCAAATGGACCCGCCAGGGTCCATTTGGTTACATTTGTACACTCTCAGAGTTACAGTTACAGACCCATAAGGGTCCATTTAGTTCCATTTGTACACTCTCAGACTTACAGACCCATAAGGGTCCATTTGGTTCCCAAACTATCCATCATTTAGCTGCATGGACACCCTGGAACTCCCTCAAGGACCCCTGGGGGTCCCCGGACCCCACTTTGAGAAAGAAACGGTCTAAAAACGGTCTCCTCTTGTCTCTCACCGTCTCCCTTTCATGTCCAATATTACTCCAGATAAACTGGGGCCTCTTTACAACAAATATTTTCTCTGTCTAATTAATTGTGTCTCCCACCAGAATAGCCCCCGTGGTAATTGGCCTTTTGTGTAAATATACGGCCCGTGAATGTCATCATCCACAGAGCGGACATCACGCCCCCCCCCCCCCCATTAGGGATCAAAGGGGCCTTCCTCTCGCTTCCGCTTTGGTTATCTCTATACACATCTCTCTCTCTCACACACACACACACACGCACACGCACACGCACGCACACACACACACACGGTATATTCCTCCGCTCCGCATGAGGATGGCTGGTATAGCCAAGCTATTAGCTTCTTTCCATTGTGATCCATTGTACTCAATTCAACAGCAAGACAATACAGTACATTACCTATCAGTATAACACCATGAGCAGCCAAATATATATTGACAGAAAAAAAGGGGTTGGGGGTGGGGGGGGGCTGGCTGAGGCAGTGAGTTGTTTATGGTTCTCACTCACTCACCTGGCCCAGGTGAGGCTGTGTGTCTCTCTCTCTCTCTCTCTCTCTCTCTCTCTCTCAGCTTCTTCCTCTATCTCTCTCCCTCCCTCTCTCTTTATCTATTTCTCAGCCTCTTCCTCTGTTTACCTCTCTCTCTCTCTCTCTCTCTCTCTCTCTCTCTCTCTCTCTCTCTCTCTCTCTCTCTCTCTCTCTCTCTCTCTCTCTCTGTCTCTCTCTCTCTCTCTCTCTCTCTTTGTTCATATGGTATTCATGGTGATTTATGTTTTTCTTTTCTTGTCTTTATTTTCCTGGCCTGTCACTCACAGCTGCATCAGCCCAGTATGATGCAGTTATGGTAGAACAGGACGTTATGCAGGACATGCACACGCACACACGTGCACACACGTGCACACACACACACGCACACGCAAGCACGCACGCACGCACGCACGCACGCACGCACGCACGCACGCACGCACGCACGCACGCACGCACGCACGCACGCACACACACACACACACACACACACACACACACACACACACACACACACACACACACACACAGTCACATACACAATGCTGTCAATGCACTGCATGGGACGTTAGTGTGCTATTCAAATCTCCTGGAGGAACTCTGTAACTGCCTGACTCACCTGTAGTCTGATTAGCAGGTTGCTTAGCTGTACTTTGCTTGCTTCAGAGTATCAGTGCTGTATATAGTTAGTGGGTTTAAAAGTAATTTGTTTAAAAGCATTAGAGCTATATTGTGAGGGGTGACCTGATTGCCTCGCCACTCAACGGTCCTTCTGGTCGAAAGACACGGTCACGACTTTTTTCTGTTCTGGCCCCACAGTGGTGGAATGAACTTCCCACTGATGTCAGGACAGCAGAGTCACTGCCCATCTTTCGCCGCAGGCTGAAAACCCACCTCTTCAGGAAACACTACCCTTCCTCTTTGCCTGGCCTACTTGTTGTTAACTAGTTGTAGGAACTATTGTTTTATTGTTGTATTGGATCTATTAGCTTGTGCTCATTTGATTTGGCTATTTTATCTCATGTGTTTAAGAAAGTAGGTAGCTGATATATTGCACTTTTACCTTAGCGCTAGGTATACTCTTGGTTGCTTGTTTTTACAGGAAATGCACTGAAGACCTCTGGTGATTAGTAGTTTCGTTCCCTACCTATGTTGAATGCACTTATTGTAAGTCGCTCTGGATAAAAGCGTCTGCTAAATGACTGTAATGTAATGTAATGTTATCACTTTGAATCAGACTATTGATTGGTCTAAGTAGGTGAGATACTGACCTACCCCACGGGGATCAGTAGGTGTTTTGTCTTTATTCTGTGGGTTGATGAAAGTTGGGGGAAACGCTCACCCCAAAACATGATTTACCATGCTGTGCCTATCGGTACATAACTCGGACGGCACTGAGTCGGCTCAGGCGAACTAAGCTATGATGACTAAAACTAAGACTAAATATATTGACCATTTCGTCAACAAATAAAAACTAGACTAAAATGTTAGTGAGGGATCTAGTGGAGAAGAGATCCAGTAGAACTAAAAGACAAGTCATTTTATGTTTGGTTGCGCTCTGAAAATAGCAGATCTACAAGCTCACAACGCGTCGCGCTGCGACGCGTTGTGAGCTTGTAGATCTGCTATTTTCAGTGGAGGAATGTATGGGCTTGGGCATTCAACTTCGCAACATTTGGCACGGCAGCTCACTCATGGCAACTCTTTTACAGTATATCTGCTATCTTTTTATAGACAAAGAAATCCCCCCCCCCCCCCCCCCCCCCCCCCCCGTAGTAACTGTGAGGACTCCCTATAGGGGTTCCGGACTTCCTGTTGAAGACCCCTGATATAGATCTGTAAGTGTCAAGAGGTGGAGGATAGAAGGCAGACCACCTGACTACGTCTCTGTGCCCCCCCCCCCACGACTCACATCCCAGCATGTCTCTGTCTGTCGCCATGGCGATCATCCTGTTGACACTTCACCACACACACACACACACACACACGCACGCACGCACGCACGCACGCACGCACGCACGCACGCACGCACACACACACTCAATGGAGGAACAGGAAGCAGGAAGTGAACTAGAAGCCCTGACATCTTCGGGATGGATGAGCAAGCTAATCGTTTCACACACACACCATGCGCGCGCGCGCGCGCGCGCACACACACACACACACACACACACACACACACACACACACACACACACACGGTGCCATCATCTACTCGCTGTGTGTCTCAGAGGAGGGCTGTGGACAGTTCAGAAACCTGCCTACCAGTGACATCATCAGTAGACATATTTGGTACGTTTCAAACAAGATTTCAAACTTATTTTAAACTATTATTATGAATGCAAGAACAAAGGAAGACAAAGTAGTTTCTGTTAGCTTGCAATCTCCATCGATGATGTCATTGGTAGGCAGGTTTCTGAACATACTCAGTTCCACTGGGCGGGGGGGGGGGGGGGTATCCCCCCACTTTTGGCATGAAGAAAAAAGAAAAAGACAAAAACCCGACATATACACTTCATGGAGTACATTTTTTGTACCGAATTACCTGAATTAAGGTAACAAACCCCCCCAAAAAAGTAACAAACACGAAAAAAAAAAGAAAAAAAAAATTAGCTGCGTGCGCGTCCCCTTCGGTTCTAAAATGCCCTCTGCGTGCCCTCTGCGTCCCTGCTTGGTTGAAAGGTTAAATGAAGTTGCCATGCACGGGGCTCAGGTTAGGCGAGACGCCGGGTCGGGCGGGCAGGCGTCTGTCCTCCTGTCAAGCATGGCGGAACGGAGGGGTCCGGGTCCGGCTCTGGGTCTGTGTGAAGCCACGGCACGTTGCCCCGCTTGGCGTTTATGGCGGCAGGCCAGGCGGGCGGAAATGAAAGTCATTTAGTGTCTTCATGGAGGAAGAGGAGCTTCATGGAGACAAACAGGATTAAACAGAGCATCACACATTGTTTCTATACGTTGGCTTTTTAGACTTAAAAGTCAAGCGCAAAATGGGATTAAAAACTGCAGGGTTGGAGAAAAAAGACCAAATAAATAACCTTCAACAACCCCCCTCCTCTATGTCTCTCTCTCTCTCTCTCTCTCTCTCTCTCTCTCTCTCTCTCTCTCTCTCTCTCTCTCTCTGTTCTTCTCATCTCTTTACCTTCCATCACAATCCAAGCGACACGCTTCGCTATTTATTTATTTTCATTATTTTATTTATTTTCATTATTGTATTTTTTACTTTTTTTACTTTGATAACATCCCCAAAATAGGAATCCATTATTAATACATATTTTGTTTTAAATAATTGATTAATCGATTATTTTGATTAGCCATTGCACCCCTACTGTACATGTATTTCTGTGTGTGTGTGTGTGTGTGTGTGTGTGTGTGTGTGTGTGTGTGTGTGTGTGTGTGTGCGTGTTTGTTTACTTGGTCTGCTCTTTTTCCCCTCTACACCAAACAGCTCTTTGCCAAAAAAAATAGCCGATCTACAAGCTCACAATGCCTCGCAGCGCGAGGCGTTGTGAGCTTGTAGATCTGCTAT
>NC_139948.1:50473619-50476119 GCF_963454915.1 Gymnoscopelus microlampas | reverse complement strand
GCCGCAAAGTGACACGTTTTGAGCTTACAGATCTGCTACTTTTGATACTTTTGGAATTTGAATCCTGAAAAGTAGCAGTTTTGGACATAATGAGGTTTCCACCCGACAGAGACGTTGACTTAAACCGCATGTTGTTTGATAGTAAAGCTGATTTAAAAAAACTGATAATAATAATAACTTTCATGGACTGGACTGGAATCAGTGCTGATTCTGACAGCAAATTTTGATGTAGTTTTAGTCATAGTCTTTTGAATAAAATTCCATTTAGTTTCAGTCATGTTTTAGTCATCTGAAATGTTTCAGTTTTTGTCTAGTTTTAGTCGACTAAATATCATAAGGTTATAGTCGACTAAATCTACAGTTGATTTAGTCGACTATAATGTATGTTGGCGGTGCCTTGATGGCGTCGTAATGGCTGATTTTACACTTGGTTGCATGCTGAAAATAGCAGATCTACAAGCTCACAACGCGTCGCAGCGCGACGCGTTGTGAGCTTGTAGATCTGCTATTTTCAGATCGCAACACCCGAGCGCAACCAAACATGAAATGACTTGTCTTTTAGTTCTACAGGATCTCTTCTCCTCTAGATCCCTCACTAACATTTTAGTCTAGTTTTTATTTGTTGACGAAATGATCAATATATTTAGTCTTAGTTTTAGTCATCATAGCTTAGTTTTTATTTGGTTTTTATTTAGTTTTGGTCAGTGAAAAAAGGTAGCCGACATTTTTCGTCATAGTTTTAGTCGACGAAATCAACACTAGCTGGAACGGAAGTCTCAGGGAACTGAGTTTAATGTCCCGTTGCACCGCTCAGCGCACGCTGCAAAGGCAAAACAACACAGTAACGTATTTGACGCACCGATTGATTTATAACCTCTCTTTATTTATGTCACCCGTCTTTGACCTTTTGACCTGCTCCTGTAACAACACCTTTCCCGAGGAGCGGGACAGTTTTTATACCCCCATAACCTTCTCTCCTCCACGGTCCCCCCAAACCCTCTAATTCTACAACCCTTACTCAACATTTACTCAAGTACTGAACTTAAGTACAATTTCGAGGTATTTGCACTTTACTGGAGTATTTCCAATTTTCAATACTTTTACTTCTACTCTCAGAGGCAAATATTGTACTTTTAACTCCACTACAATTATTTGAAAACTTTAGTTATTAGTTACTTTGCAGATATAAATGATTATGTTATAAAACATACATTAAACTCTTCAGCCCTATTTTAAACCCAGGCTATTTGAAAATAGACAATCTACAAGCTCACAACGCGTCGCATCGCGTCGCGTTGTCAGCTTGTAGATCTGCTATTTTCAAACATTTTTTTGTACTTTTACTTTTGGTACTGTACATTTTGATACCAATACTTTTGTACTTTTACTCAAGTCAATTTTGAATTCTTCTGGACTACTTGTAACAGAGTACTTCTACATTGCAGTACTGATACTTTTACGTATAACATTTGAGTACTTTTTCCACCACTGCTCTTAAGGGCCCTTGTTTTAGGAGCCCTCTGGGACTTTACCCTCTTGGTCCCCAAACCAGTCACTGTCTCCGGGGGAGACAGTGACTGTCTGGAGAACGAAGAAGAGAGAGAGAGGACCCCACCTGGATCAAAGAGCTGTAAGAACGGCACCGAGCGTTCTTACATGAGGGGCCCCCCCGACCGGCCCCTGCATGGGCCGGCAGGGGGTCCTGACGGTCGCCGTGGAGACGGTTTCACCCTGATGTGTTTACTGTCAGAGGGGTCAGAGGTCGAACCCCCAGCCTGTGCCAGAGTAAACAAAAGGCTGTAAATTATCTGAGTAGTGTTCTGTACCAGACTGCATGCTGGATGTATGGAGGGACCTGGACACAGTAGTGTGTTCTACCGTGTTACGCTATAGAGCGTCGCAGTTCCCGCCCACTTCCTGGTGCCGGAAGTAAATACTCTATGCATTTTTCCCATTGACTTTTACAAAAATATTGATATAAATTAATTTAAGCCTAGAATCAAGCTATCCAGGATAGCGGTGAATCATGACCATAAAACGTTTGATTCTGTGAAAAAACTTTTTTGAAAACGGCAAAATAAAGGGTATTTATTAAATATAGTATATCATATCATTAAATATAAAATAAAAAAAATCACAGAAAAAAAGGTTTTATGGTCATGATTCACCGCTATCCTGGATAGCTTGATTCTAGGCTTAAATTGATTGATATAAATATTTTTGGAAAAGTCAATGGGAAAAATGCATCGAGTATTTACTTCCGGCACCAGGAAGTGGCGGAACTGCGATGCGCTATATACGTAGTGTGACGTGCAGAATTCTTTGAAAAAATGCGTAGCCCTCTACTAAAGAAAAAGTAAAGTAACTATTAGTATTTCCAGTATTTTCAGTACTTTTACCTCTACTGCACTATACATCTCAGAGGCAAATTGTGTACTTTTTACTCCACTGCAACCCCCGACCTCCGTGGTGGTTGGCAGGGCAGGGCAGGGCGTGTGTT
>NC_139948.1:50466119-50468619 GCF_963454915.1 Gymnoscopelus microlampas | reverse complement strand
AAATCAGTGTTTATTCAACTCTGATAGTTGTTTCCTTTTGTACACTCAGTTAACAGACCAGAAAAGGCTCCATTTGGACTTCTGGTATAGGTCCCCGAACCTGATGTTGAGACCCAGTCAGTGAACTGACTGGGTCGGTGGGTGGATAGATGGATGGATGGATGGATGCATTGATAGATGGATGGATGCATTGATGGATGGGAGGAGGGCTACATGTGCTCGCCAGCCTTCTGCAGTGTGAGGGTCTGACTGATGACGTCAGCTCTAGTGGTCAGCTAATTGCAAAGAGGAATCCAGAGAGGCGTAATAATTGAGCATGTGTCTCCTTTGTATTGTCGACTACTAAAAGGCTTTATTAATGAGTTAAATACTCAGACAGCACAGAACAGAACGCGTGTGTCTTGTTGCTTCCCCGGCTGAATGTGGAATTTAAGTCAAAGCATCACTGTTAGTTTTTGACTCACCCACCTCGGCTTACATTAAGCATTTCACTCTTAATTCAAGCTCACTATGGCTGAGGGCATTTTTGACGTAATACCTTTGAACCTAGACCAGTGCCAGATGATGATAATATAATCCGGGGGTAAGACAAACCCTGGTGAACTCTTCTCACACAGACATGTATCAGTGCTGCAGCCTTTTTCCTTTGGAATAATAGTCTTGTGTTTTTTTTTTTTTTTCTTCAGTGAAAGTCAGCGATGGTCTGAAAAAGACTCTCTCTCTCTCTCTCTCTCTCTCTAGCGCGCCTCACTGCCTTTGAAGTCGGGGCGGATCTGGTTTTGATTAGATCAATACTTTGTGTTTCAGAGAGAAGACAGCCAGGCAGAGAGAGAGAGGAGGAGAGAAGAGAAGGCTCCCCTGCTGACATAAGAGAGAGGAGGCTCACAGGAACCAAACCGAACCAAACCAACCACCACACATCAGGGCTTCAGGCTGTTAGCCATGAGCCGGGCGCTAACGGACCACATCGTCATCGCCACCAGTTTCCGCGAAGATGCCCCTCGACCCCCGGTGCCCGGGGAGGAGGGAGAGGCGACCCCCCGCTGCTACCCCACGACCGCCGGCAAACTGGCCATGATGCGACCCCAGGATATTATCGTACCCAACAACAACAACAACAACAAGTCGCTTTCGCTTTCGGACTCTCTTTCCCCCGGTTGTCCCTCCTCCTCCTCCTCCTCGGCGAGGAGGAACCAGGATGGCCTCGGGGAGCCCGAGGGGAGCGCCTCCCCGGACTCGCCGCTCTCCCGGTGGACCAAGTCGCTGCACTCGCTCCTCGGCGACCAGGACGGCGCGCTGCTGTTCCGGACGTTCCTGGAGCGGGAGAAGTGCGTGGACACGCTGGACTTCTGGTTCGCCTGCAACGGCTTCCGGCGGATGGACCCGCGGGACGGCAAAACGCAGCGGGTGGCCAAGGCCATCTACAAGCGCTACGTGGACAGCAGCGTGGTCGCCAAGCAGCTCAAGCCGGCCACCAAGACCTTCATCCGGGACGGCGTCAAGCGGCAGCAGATCGACTCGGCCATGTTCGACCAGGCGCAGACGGAGATCCAGACGGCCATGGAGGACCACGCCTACCAGATGTTCCTCACCTCGGACGTTTACCTGGATTACGTGCGGACCGGGGGCGAGAACAACCCCGCCGCCGCCGCCGCGGTGGTGAACGCCAACGGGATAGTAGGCGACCTGAAGGTGGTGTGTGGATACCTGCCCACGCTCAACGAGGAGGAGGAGTGGAGCTCATGCGACTTCAGAGCCAAGGCTCTGATGGGTCTGTCGGCCAAAGCGCTGAGGGCCACAGTGACCATGGGCCCCGTGGAGGTCCTGGACAAGGGATACAGGTGAGACTGGCTGGCTTTTATTTTGACACATTTATTGTTTTAGCACACCGTTTACAGCCAGAGGTGTAAAGTAAGTAAGTACATTTACTCAAGTACTGTACTTAAGTACAATTTTGACTTCTAATTCTAACAGAGTACTTCTGCATTGCAATATTGATACTTTTACTTAAGTAAAACATTTGAGCACTTTTTCCACCACTGGTTTACAGCAAATGGAGACATTTTTCTCCTACACAGTGTTAGTTTAACTCTTAGAGAGTACACATGGACCCATAAAGTCCCCATTGTTTTGTACATGATCAGACTTAGACCAACACTGGAGCTTTCACCGTGTAGATATGCATTACATAATCATGTAAGTATCCTAATCTTAAGGCGATTAAGGTAATGAATTAGGGTAATGAAGCTCATTCCTCTGTCTGCCTGCTGTATGTGTCACTGTCTCACATTTAAATTCATTCATTTACCGTCTGGCACCAGAAACATACTGGTACATCTCAGCCCCTCCCTGTCTCTCTGTCTCTATCTCTCTGTCTCTGTCTGTGTCTCTGTGTCTCTGTGTCTGTCTCTGTCTCTGTCTCTGTCTGTCTGACTGTCTCTGTCTGACTGTCTCTGTCTGTCTGTCTGTCTGTCTGTCTGTCTGTCTGTCTGTCTGTCTG
>NC_139948.1:50458619-50461119 GCF_963454915.1 Gymnoscopelus microlampas | reverse complement strand
AATTAGGAAACCAAGAGCCTAGTATCAGTCTAACCCATTCAATCAGATATACCAGCGCGGCACCGAGTGGCTATGAGCTTGTAGATCTGTTATTTTTGAAAAATCTTGAAAATGTGTGCAAATCTTTGAATATATATTTGTGAATTATTTTTACTCAATATCTTTGCTTTTGGGGAGGTCCCTGGAACAATATATTTTACAAATGTTCGCTTTAAAAAAGTATGTATTCAAAGATTTTCACGATTTTTCAGATATAGCAGATCTACAAGCTCATAGCACGAGCACGGCACCCAGCACCGCGTTATGAGCTTGTACATCTGCTATTTTTGAATAGCCAAAGAAATCTAAAATGACAGAGACGCGTTTTGAACGGGCTAACCAATAAAATATCAAACAATAATAATCTCTAAATTGAAACTATGCAAACTATAGGATGCCAGGTCAACAAACAAATGAACCTATCCACAAGTTTCCTAGGGCGTTGTGGGCATCACTTCCTGTCGATTTCATTGGATATCATTGGATTTCATTGGATTTCATTGGATATCATTGGATATCGTTGGATTTCATTGGATTTCATTGGATATCATTGGATATCATTGGATTTCATTGGATCAAATCGACAGGAGGTGTCGCCCTAGGAAACTTGTGGATAGCATATGTCTAAATAAAATGCTATCTAAATTACATTTTAACCTTTGCATAAGACTGTATTTGGTCATCAAGGCTGTAGGTCAAGTGCTACGGGCTAAAAGGTGCGTTTGGCCCTGCGTACGTGCCCGACTGCCCGTGTCCTCGTCCTAAAGGCCCGTGCTGTACGTGCAAAGTGCGATGGATCACCTGGTGTGATTGTTTGCTGTCCATGTGACGAGGCGCCATGAAGTCACCGCGGCCGTCTCAAGGCCAGCGGAGGGTCAGCTGTTTGATAGAGAGACTACAGGAACCTCCTGGCAGGCAGGCTCTCTCTCTCTCTCTGTCTCTCTCTCCACACGGCCCGCTTACAACACCGCCACCAGTGTTGCCAGACTTTGCGAGAGAAACGAGCAACCCCGTCTATGAAAACAAGGCCAAAATAAGTGACTATAGGGTCATATGAGCACTTTTGCTTGTAGATCGTTTTTTTTTTAAAACCATATGTTGAAAAATAATTGACATTTTAACAACACAAATCTTGTATGGGGGGTCACTGGCACAACATATTTTCAGATGGGGTTAGTCTACAGACAAATTCATTTATTAATTTAGCGGTCCTTGACATGGAAATGTTTAAGAAACACTGGTTTAACCCATTGAGACCTGGAACTGGTCTCATTTTAGATTTGAGCTAGAAAGCATTATTTTACACTTTGGGCTATTAAAAAATAGCAGATATACAAGCTCATAGCGCGGCACCGAGTGCCGCGCTATGAGCTTGTAGATCTGCTATTTTTTTTAAATCGTGAAAATGTTTACCAATATTTACAAGCGACTTTACAGGACAACAAGCCCCAAAGTCGCTTACAATAAGCGGACATGGCAACGCTGAACTCCACATGTCAAGGTCTGCCGGGATGATGTCAGTGCAAACAGGGCAACCATGACCAAGACACTGATGTAGCTTTTTACAGCGGCCATAGAGGTATATGAGGCGCCATAAAGTGGGTCTCTCTGGTCGGGCGTATCTCTAGACTTAACCCTCTGCATTAAAGAGGGACCCGGGGTCCTGATTGCCCCGCGCCGCACGGCATGGCACGGCACGCACTTTGACCCACACTGCGGCCCCGCCCCCCTGAGTCACAGGGAAATAAAGCAAAACTTGCCTCACTTCCTGGTTACTCCATGGCCTTGATCGAAATATATCTGCTTCTCTCTCTCTCTTTCGCTCTCTCTCTCTCTCTCTCTCTCTCTCTCTCTCTCTCTCTCTCTCCCCTCCCTCTCTCTCTCTCTCTCTCTCTCTCCCTCCCTCTCTCTTTAGGTCAGTTAAAAGGGCCTGGAAACATTTGAATCTCATTTACAGATAAAGAAAATAATAGCAAAGGGAGAAAAAAAAGGGGGGGGGGGGGGGTTGGGTGGGAAGAGAGAGAAAGAGAGAGAAAGAGAGAAAGAGAGAGAGAGATGTGGTTGTGTGTGGGTGGGTGGGGTGTGTGGGGGGGGGGGGGGTGCTTATATCTTATTTATGGATTTGCTTGGACGCTAGGGAATGCAGCTGCGCAGACTTCAAACATTACCTTATCTTACAAACCAGCCTTTTGATGTGTGGAGATCAGAGGCTGGCTGCGCTCTGCAGCGGCTTGCCAAATGAAGATTGGAGCGGAGGGGGGAGGGGGGAGGGGGGAGGGGGCGGAGCTTATGCGCATGACTGTGGCATTTCAAAGCAAACAGTGTTAAAGCTGCTCCTCGTCGTCAGTGAGGCTGCATGGCGGGTCAACCAGGAAACTGGCTGTTTAGCTGGAAGAAAAGACAGTGATTTACTCTGTCAAAGAGCTCCGGGTTGAAGGTCTCGGCGTTTTGAGGTACAGGC
>NC_139948.1:50441620-50455919 GCF_963454915.1 Gymnoscopelus microlampas | reverse complement strand
GTGCGTCGTACATATATGCTTGGTCATACTACAGTGTCACACAAACATAGCCGATCATAGTGATGTGACACCTTTTGCGCTTGTAGATCGGCTATTTTTGCTAATTTTTTATTTGAATCCTTTAAAATAACACGTATGAGGTTTATATACATATATATATACATATATATATATATGTATATGTATATATATATATATATGTATATATATATATGTATACTGTATATAAGCGGTCCCACAGGACTCACTGACAGGGTGGTGTTGAGCACAGGGACCCCACAGTGGTCCCTCTACATTCCTATAGAGTCCCTATGGAGTCTGGAGGCTGTTGGTGGCCCCCGGTGACGGTGAGGTCACACGCCTCTCGTTGTATGTCACTTTTAACCAGTGGTGGAAAAAGTGCATGCTTTACTTAAAGTTAAAGTATCAATACTGCAATGTAGAATTGCTCTGTTACAAGTAAAGGTCTGGAATTCCTTGAGTAAAAGTACACAAGTATTGGTATCAAAATGGTATATAGAGTGTTTGTTCAGTAAAAGGAGTCTCCATGTCTCTCCAGCTCTTTATTAAACAGAAAAAGCATTTTCAGTTCTCTCTCCAGTCCCGATTGGCTTAAATGTTGTCACCTACCTGAACATGTACTATATTCTGTTTACTAAAGAGCTGGAGAGACCCCTGTGACTGAACAAACGCTCTGTAGCAATGATTATAGTACTCTAACCCTTTTAACCAAAAAAAACAACAACCTTACCCTACCTTTAATGAGCTATGCTAAAAAGGATAACACAAAAAAAATAATCCTTTGGGGCTTCCATTGTTCCATTGTGGCCCTATGTGTAATTCAATTCAATTCATCATGAATGGTCATCAACAACACGACGAGGGCATTCCGCTCGTTGTTGAAATGGAACAGGGGGATTGGTCTATATTATTAACCCGTTCTCTGCCACTCGTCCTCCTCCAGGTCGTACAGGAGAGGGGACCCCCCGGTGGTCCCTGTGTACCACGTGCCCCCCTTCGCCCCGACCTCCAGCACCAATGACAGCGAGGTGTCCAGCGACGCCCTGACGGACGACTCCATGTCCGTGACCGACAGCAGTGTGTAAGTAGGACCCCCTGTTTGTTATGCATTAGACCATGGACCCCGTCCACCCCCCTCGAGGACCCCCTGTTTACTATGCATTAGATTAGACCATGGACCCCCCCCCCTCCCATAACTCAGAGAGTGTACAAATGGCACCAGAATGTAGACTTAGAATGTAGACTTGTACTCTTGTAGACTTGTAGACTTGTACTTGTACTCTTGTAGACTTGTACACTTTTACACTTGTACTTATATTCTTGTAGGCTTGTACACTCTCAGAGTTACAGAGGATCCATTTGGTTCCTAATCCATTTATAATTTACATCCCGGAAAGAAGCCCCCCCCCCCCCCCTCAAGACAAGGACCTGGGGGTCCCCGCTGCTCGGACCACACTTTGAAAACCAGGCTGAAACCAGAAGGCCGTTGGTGGGCCATCTGTACGCGTATACGCGTACATACAGTCTGGTGTTTGCACAGTTGCTGTTTATCTTGGGTTTTATTTTAGCGCATGAGAATCGGAAGCGCTGTGGGTAGATATAAAGATCAGATGTCAGCTGCTGGTGTCAATTGTCGGGCCGGCGGATTATATCCGTATAAAGCCTCAAACCCCTTCCCCACCCAATAACACCCACTCCCCCTATCCGCCCCAACCCCGCCCCCCACCCACTCATCCGGATGAGGATCTTTAGTCAGTGGTGTAAAGTAACTGTACTTACGTACCCATTTTCAATACTTTTATTTCATTTCTACTCCAAATATTATACCTTTACTCCACTACAATTATACGAAAACCTCTAGTTACTAGTTACTTTGCAGATACAAATGATTATAGAACATACATTAACCACTTTAGCCCTGTTTTATACGTAAGCCATTTGAAAATAGCCGATCTACAAGCTCACAACGCGTCGCATTGCGACGCGTCGTGAGCTTGTAGATCTGCTATTTTCAAACATTTTTGTACGTTTACTTTTGGTACTTTAAGTATTATTTTGATGCTTATACGTTTGCACTTTTACTCAAGTAACATTCTGAACACAGGCATTTCATTTGTAACAGAGTACCTCTACATTGTGGTATTTCATACTTTTTACTTAAGTACAAAATGTCAGTACTGTGTAGTTCTGTGCACCAGCAGGCCTGAATCCATACAATAAGTATAAAGATAAACACATATATCAAAATGCAGAGAGACAGATTAGGAAGGCAAGAACCTAGCATCAGTCTAAACGATATAATATCGAACAATAATAATCAGTACATTTAAACTATGCAAACTATAGGATGCATGGTAAACAAACAAATTAACCTATAGCATCTGTCTAGATAACATGCTATCTAAATGATATTTTAACCTTTGCATATAGACCGTATGGTCATCAAGGCTATAGGTCAAGCAGGGACGTGCAGGGGGATTTGGAGAGGGCAGGGGCTGTAATTTCAAAAGGGCACCTTTTGAAAATGTCCCCCCGAACATTACCTTACTTTTAGGCCTCAAAACCCCCCCAAAATCCGAAAAGGTATCATTTCGTGCTTAACACATTAAACGCCAAGAACGTAGTCCTACGGTCCATTAAATACAACTGTTAAGCGCCGAGACCGTAGTGCTATGGTCCGGGTGCTTTTTCCTTTTTTTCTATTATTATTATTTTTTTCAATTTTCTACACAGACCATTTTCAGTGTAACACCACCGGAACGGAACTATTTGCGATCCGGTTTTGCCATTCCCGTCGGCCTCCATTCTAAAGCGCGCACAAAAACGCCATTTTCTCCCTTGTAGTTTTTTCTCCTCGGTCATCACTGTTTAACATAAACCGTTCTAACTACAACATGGATGCCCCGTTTGACACGTGGTCTGCACTAGTAGACACAGGGACATGATGTTTACAAACAGTGCATCGCGCATTCTTAAGGATTTTAATGGCCATTGTCGCCCGTTTTTCATTAATAACACGGGATAGGAATATTGCACGGCGACAAACTACCTGAGGAAAGTTCACTGTGAGCTGCATCCAACACACCCACTGCCAGGGTTATACCTTACCGGTAGGCCGCTTATAGGGGCAGTTAAAATTTCTTTTTGGGGTTTTTTCATTTTTTTTTCTCAGTCTGGAGAGGGCACTTTTTAACCCATTAAGACCTGGAACTGTGTCATTTTTAGATTTGAGCTAAAAAGCATTATTTTACACTTTGGGCTATTCAAAAATAGCAGATATACAAGCTCATAGCGCGGCACCGAGTGCCGCGCTATGAGCTTGTAGATCTGCTATTTTTGAAAAATCGTGAAAATGTGTGCAAATCTTTGAATATATATATATTTTTTAAAGCGAACATTTTTAACTCAAATCTTTGCTTCGGGGGGTCCCTGGAACTAAATATTTTGATGGGGGTCCGCGGCCAAATACATATAATTTTGGGGGTCCTTGACATGAAAAAGATTGAGCACCACTGATATAGAAACATACGTTTTTCAGAATACTGTTGAGATTTAGGAGACAATTAGAATCGGCTTCAGGTCTCCCGACGGATAAAAGGGCAGGGGCTCAAGCCCCCTTTCATGTCTGTGTGCACGTGCCTGTATAGACTGTATTTGGTCATCAAGGCTTTAGGTCAAGTGCTACGGGCTAAAAGGTGCGTTTGGCCCTGCGTACGTGCCCGACTGCCCGTGTCCTGGTCCTCAGGCCCGTGCTGTACGTGCAAAGTGCCAAGGATCACCTGGTGTGATTGTTTGCTGTCCATGTGACGAGGCGCCATGAAGTCACCGCGGCCGTCTCAAGGCCAGCGGAGGGTCAGCTGTTTGTTAGAGAGACTACAGGAACCTCCTGGCAGGCAGTCTCTCTCTCTCTCTCTCTCTCTCTCTCTCCACACAGCCCGCTTACAACACCGCCACCAGTGTTGCCAGATTTTGCGAGAGAAACAAGCGACCACGTCTATGAAAACAAGGCCAAAATAAGTGACTATAGGCTCATATGAGCACTTTCGCTTGTAGATCAGATATTTTAAAACCATATGTTGAAAAAGAATTGACATTTTAACAACACAAATCTTGTATGCAGGGGTTCACTGGCACAAAATATTTTCAGATGGGGTTAGTCTACAGACAAATTCATTTATTAATTTAGGGGGTCCTTGACATGGAAATGTTTGAGAAAAACTGGTTTAAACAACATTAGGAAACAAGCCCAAATAAGCAACTACACTTTATAGACAAGCCCCCCAAAAAAAACGCAACCCACACACTACCAATATTTACAAGCGACTTTACAGGACAACAAGCCCCAAAGTCGCTTACAATAAGCGGACATGGCAACGTTGAACTCCACATGTCAAGGTCTGCCGGGATGATGTCAGTGCAAACAGGGCAACCATGACCAAGACACTGATGTAGCTTTTTACAGCGGCCATAGAGGTATATGAGGGGCCATAAAGTGGGTCTCTCTGGTCGGGCGTATCTCTAGACTTAACCCTGCTTCAAAGAGGGACCCGGGGTCCTGATTGCCCCGCGCCGCACGGCATGGCACGGCACGCACTTTGACCCACACCGCGGCCCCAACCCCGCCCCCCTGAGTCACAGGGAAATAAAAGAAAACTTGCCTCACTTCCTGGTTACTCCATGGCCTTGATCGAAATTATCTGCTTCTCTCTCTCTCTCTCTCTCTCTTTCTCTCTCTCTCTCTCTCTCTCTCTCTCTCTCTCTCTCTCTCTCTCTCTCTCTCTCTCTCTCTCTCCCTCTCTCTTTAGGTCAGTTAAAAGGGCCTGGAAACATTTGAATCTCATTTACAGATAAAGAAAATAATAGCAAAGGGAGAAAAAAAAGGGGGGGGGGTTGGGTGGGAAGAGAGAGAACGAGAGAAAGAGAGAGAGAGATGTGGTTGTGTGTGGGTGGGTGGGTGGGGTGGGGTGTGGGGGGGGGTGCTTATATCTTATTTATGGATTTGCTTGGACGCTAGGGAATGCAGCTGCGCAGACTTCAAACATTACCTTATCTTACAAACCAGCCTTTTGATGTGTGGAGATCAGAGGCTGGCTGCGCTCTGCAGCGGCTTGCCAAATGAAGATTGGAGCGGAGGGGGGAGGGAGGGGGAGGGGGGCGGAGCTTATGCGCATGACTGTGGCATTTCAAAGCAAACAGTGTTAAAGCTGCTCCTCGTCAGTGAGTGAGGCTGCATGGCGGGTCAACCAGGAAACGGGCTGTTTAGCTGGAAGAAAAGACAGTGATTTACTCTGTCAAAGAGCTCCGGGTTGAAGGTCTCAGCGTTTTGACGTATAGGCTCTTTCTAACCATGCACCGTGTGGGCACTGTGTGGGCTCTCATGCACCGTGTGGGCACCGTGTGGGCCCTCATGCACTGTTTGGGCACCGTGTGGGCTTTTGTGGCAGGGACCCCCCAGAAGAGAAGGGTTTTGTTAAAAACTTCAAAATTGTCCAATGTTTTTCAAACGCTTTCAAGATTTTTCAAAAATGTTCAAAAATAGCACATGTACAAGCTTGTAGATCTGCTGTTTTTGAGAACCGTGGTTCTAAACCACCGCTCTAAATCCTAAGAGCTTTCTGAAAGACGTATGTGAACCCTGAATGTGAACCCTGAGCCTGAACCCAGCCCCTTGGGTTGCTTTTCTTCCACTGTTTGCACTGTCATGGTTGCAGAGGGTCCGGGCCCCGTCCTCCCACTGGGCCCAAAGCTAAAGAAGATCTACAAGCTCACAATGCGTCGCGATGCGATGCATTGTTAGCTTGTAGATCTGCTATTTTCAAATGGCCGAAATGTATATAGAGCTCAAGTGGTATGTTTTGTAATAATAATCAAAATCTACAAAGTAACTAGTAACTACAGTTTTCAAATAATTGTAGTGGAGTAAATAGTACAATATTTGCCTCTGAGATGTAGTGGAGTTGAAGTGAAAGTACTGAAAACTGGAAATGCTCCAATAAAGTAAAAATACCTCAAAAGTGTACTTAAGTAAATGTACTTAGTTACTTTACGCCACTGCTCTAAACATCAGAAAACATCACACTAAAACGAACAACTGCAGTCAAGATGGCCATTCAAAGACCCGTCTCTCAATGGACCTCTTATGTTCTCCAATTAAGCCTTTAAAACAAGATGAAAAAGGCCCAAATAGATGGAATTAATAAATTGGATTTCTTCACGTTAGGAGCGTTCTCTTGATCTAGCAGATGTCCGCCCAACAAGGTACTTCCCAGGCAGAGATCTGTTGCGACTTTAATTGAGGCCTGTTGATTGGTTAATTGATTGTTTGTGTGGTTTCCATGACAGCGATGGCATCCCACCCTACAAGCTGGGCTCCAAGAAGCAGATCCAGAGAGATATGCAGAGGAACATGAGGATGAACAGCCAGGTGTCCCTGCCGGCCTTCCCTGTAAGTGCACGTTACTCTCACTCACTCTCACACACACACGCACACGCACACACACACACACACACACACACACACACACACACACACACACACACACACACACACACACACACACACACACACACACACACACACACACACAGTTTGAGAACCACTGATATTATAGCAGGTTTTTTCAAGACATTTTTTTAGAAGACATTTGTAGAATACCCAGAAGCAAAGATTTGAGTTACAAATGTTCGCTTTAAAAATATATATTCTATTATATATATATATTCAAAGATTTGCACCAATTTTAAAAAATGTAAAAAAAATAGCAGATTTACAAGCTTGTAGCGCTGCTCTCAGTGCGTGTTGTGAGCTTATAGATCTGCTATTTTCGGTGTACGACACTGGCGTTCAACTAAGTATAAATCAGGGCATAACTTGTGGACACACACACACACACACACACACACACACACACACACACACACACACACACACACACACACACACACACACACACACACACACACACACACACACACACACACACGACACACCCTCAGAAGTGTGTTTTCTCTTTAAGTTTTTTCTCTTTAAGGCGGGGGTCCCACAGTGTATAATTTCCATGCCCCTCTCTGTTCCCAATCTCTCTGTTGGTTCCATGAATAGTAGCAGAAAGAAACGGTATATATTCTCCATTCAACAACAAACCAACAAAGATCTGAAGGCTAAAAGCAGATGTCAAAGAGACACACACACACGCACACACACACACACACACGCACACGCACACGCACACGCACATGCACACTCTCAGCACACACACACAGGCATACACGCACGCAAGCACACACACACACACACACACGCACACTCTCGATACCTTTGGTGTCACCTACACCCCCATTAGGTTTCCTTGAAGTCTGCGGGAGATGGCGGGGCTATGGGGGGAGGAGGGGGTGGGGGGGTGTGTCTCTAAGCTGTTTATCACCGCACAGCGCTCTGAACACACCAGGGTGTTCCTACCCCGCCGATGCTGTAAATATGGAGAATAGGGAAAAAGATGGAGAAGATCTACGGCCTGCTTTATCCCTCAGGCTCTGAAATCAGCCAGGCTCCCCCACACACACACACACACACACACACACACACACACACACACACACACACATTATGTGCGTGCGTGCGCGCACACCCACACATACACACATGCATAAACACACCCACACATACAGACACACACACACACAGACACACACACTCTCTCGCAGCGCTTTGATCAGAGAGAATGGAGAAACTGGAGACAAACACAGAGGGAAGGGACCCTTCTGAGCTGCCCCCTCTACACCTCACCAACCACCCTCCCTCCCCTCCCCTCCTCCTGCCTCTCCTCTCCTCCTGTTCTCTCTCCTCTCCTCTCCTCTCCTCTCCTCTCCTCTCCTCTCCTCTCCTCTCCTCTCCTCTCCTCTCCTCTCCTTTCCTCTCCTCTCCTCTCCTCTCCTCTCCTCTCCTCTCCTCTCCTCTCCTCTCCTTTCCTCTCCTTTCCTCTCCTCTCCTCTCCTCTCCTCTCCTCTCCTCTCCTCTCCTCTCCTCTCCTCTCCTCTCCTCTCCTCTCCTCTCCTCTCCTCTCCTTTCCTCTCCTTTCCTCTCCTCTCCTCTCCTCTCCTCTCCTCTCCTCTCCTCTCCTCTCCTCTCCTCTCCTCTCCTCTCCTCTCCTCTCCTCTCCTCTCCTCTCCTCTCCTTTCCTCTCCTCTCCTCTCCTCTCCTCTCCTCTCCTCTCCTCTCCTCTCCTCTCTCAGCCAGCAGCCCTTCCACTAAAAGCGAGGGATGTGACAGTTAGAGCGCTCTGTGGGGTCAGATGGGGGGAGGGGGGGGGGCAGGAAAGGGGAATGTGTGGTTCTTTTTGGGGGGGGGGGGGGGGGGCGGGGGTCTTTCAGGAGAAGAGAAGCTTGTTAAAACACAACTTTATGAAACATGCAGCCAGGCTGGCTTGTGTTACTGAGCGGGAACAAGGAAGGGAAGTAGAGAAGGAAAAAAAAGTTTGGCTTCTCTTTCCTGCAGTTTGGCCTTTTTTTTCTTTTCTCTTCTCTTTCTTTCTCTATCTTTCTTGAATTATTTCGCTTTTTATTTTCTCTCTCTCTCTCTCTCTCTCTCTCTCTCTCTCTCTCTCTCTCTCTCTCTCTCTCTCTCTCGTCTTGTTTTCGTTTCCCCTCAGAATGTTTTGGCGACGGCTGCCATACGTTCCCATGATGCACCAGGGCCCCAGGCAGCATCAAGCACATCCTCTGTCTCTCTCTCTCTCTCTCTCTCTCTCTCTCTCTCTCTCTCTCTCTCTGTGTCTCTCTCTCCTCTTCCCTTCATCCTCACTACAAAGGGATGGGATGAACAAAAAAGAATAGGGAAAAATCAAGAAAACCTCAGTGCAAAAATGCAAATGATAAAAGACTGTGTGTGTGCGCGCGCGCGCGTGTGTGTGTGCGCGCGCGCGTGTGTGTGTGTGTGTGCGCGTGCACTGTCACTTTACTGCTACCTCAAAGGTGCCCAGCATGTGACGAAGGAGAGAGGGGGGGGGCAGAAATAAATTACCTTGACTCCTCTGATCTCCTGCCCTATTTGACTCCTTTATCTCGCTCCTCCAAGCCTCTCCTCTTCTCTTCCCCATCCCTCTCTCTTTCTCTCTTTCTACTGCCCCCCCCCTCCCCTCTGCACCCCAAACATCCTGCCATCTCCCCATCGCAAACTTCTCTGTTCCTTTAATCCACCCCGCACCCACCCACTCTCCTTTTTCTTCCGCCCCCCTGTCGATATGTGACTTTCATTCCTAGACGTAAAGCCACCATCCACCCCCCTCCCTCTCGCTGCGCGGCCCCCCCTTCTCTCCGGCGAGTGTTTGATATTTGACAACTAAGCGCGCCTTTGAAGTGAGCAGACTTCAGAGGCGCCTGCTGATGATGATGATGATGACAGAGAGAGAGCCTTACCCTTACCCAGCATGACCCACTGCCACCCTCCCTCCCTCCCCATCCCCAGCTCCACTCCCCCCCCCCATCTCCATCAACCATCCGCGTCATCCCAAAACCTGTACCCGCCCACTTGTGCAAAAGACACGCTGTGATTGGCCAGTAAGCCACTTTGAGTGGCAGTTAGTGCAAACGCTCTCGCCAAAAAATCTACGATTCTGTGCCTGTCCATATGTAACCCGAACGGTGCTGAGTAGGCTCAAGCGAACTTGAGCCACGAGAGGCACCACCGAGCAAGCTAAAGCGAGCGAGTTGCCGTGCCGAACTTTGCGAAGTCCCATCCAGGTCTGTCTATCACCGTCTATCAACCAATCGTATTGACGCGTCTACATTACGTGTAGTAGCTGCGCCAGCAGTAGTTCTTTTGTATACTATTCAACCATGATGAATCGTAAAAGAACTACAACGCAATAAGCGCTTCTCGATGGCGCCACATCCGGTCTCACCAAGATCCCGCCGTCGATTGGTTGGCACACGCCGCGGTGCGGAGTAGCCCCGCCCCCTGAGCGATCCCAGATGGAGGCTGGATTGTGACCTGTGAAGTCGCGGCCTGAAAAGTCTGGGAACCCTTGCATTAGGAGGACTGGCATGGCGGTTGCTGGACAGGGTAGAGCGCACACACACACAGGGTGGGGTCTTAATGGATCCCATCAGTTCAGGTGATCTTGTGACTATACTAACGGCTAATTGGTCTCCTCCCTGCAGAGGACCCGGCGGCCCCCTAAGGACATGGTGCCCGTGGACCCCTCCATGTTCGCAGCCCAGCTCATCTCCAGACTGGAGAGGCTGAAGAGAGAGAGAGACACCATGAGCTCTCTGGAGGAGAGGCTACAGCAGATCCAAGAGGTATGAGAGAGTCTATACCTCTACCTCTGTCCCTTCTAGAGTCTACCTCTACCTCTGTCCCTTCTAGGTTCAGTCCAGGGGTCTTCAACGTTTTCAGGCCAAGGACCCCCTAGCTGAGAGAGAGATAAAGCAGGGACCCACTCTATATTGTATAAAATTGTGTTTCAGATTAAAAACTTTTTTTTACTTAGGCTGCCCCTTTTTCCCTCTACACCTATAGCCTCTTTGCCAAAAATAGCCGATCTAAAAGCTCTCAACGCCTCGCAGCGCGAGGCGTTGAGAGCTTGTAGATCTGCTATTTTTGGCTAAAGTTCTCCTCCGAAAAAGGGGATGCTAGGGTTCAAGTGGTTAAGGTAAAAGAAAGAAATGTCACACAAAGATTTGGCGGACCCCCTGTAGTTGCTCTGAGGACCCCCTAGGGGTCCCGGACCCCCTGTTGAAGACCTAGAAGGGAGTGTGTGCCCGCACAGATGTACCCACACAACACAATGTACCCACACAACACAGATGTACCCACACAACACAAATGTAACCACACAACACAGATGTACCCACACAACACAAATGTACCCACACAACACAATGTACCCACACAACACAATGTAACCACACAACACAGATGTACCCACACAACACAATGTACCCACACAACACAAATGTACCCACACAACACAATGTACCCACACAACACAGATGTACCCACACAACACAATGTACCCACACAACACCATGTACCCACACAACACAGATGTACCCACACAACACCATGTACCCACACAACACAAGTCGTGCCGGCAGAAGTTCCTCGTCAGATATTCTAAACTTTTTCTATCTCGGCAGGAGGAGGAAAGAGACGAGTCGGAGGCGGGCAGCGGCGGCGCCCCCCAGCTCTCCCACCACCACCACCACCACCCGCTGCAGGCTCTCCTTCCCGGCTCGTCGGACCACGAGGACAACGCCCAGGCCATCCTGGACGAGCATCTCTCCCGGGTCCTCAAGACCCCCGGCTGCCAGTCGCCGGTCGCCGCCGTGGCGCGCTGCCACTCGCCGCCCCGCTCCGGGTCCCCCGAGCGCAGCAGGCCCTTCCCCCGGGGGCCCGGTCCGGCCCCACAGGGCCCCGCCGGCGGCAGGACCCTGGTGAGCAGGCAGAGCACCAAGCACATCCACCACCACTACATCCACCACCACGCCAGCCCCAAGAGCCAGGAGCAGATCGAGAGGGAGGCCACCCTCAGGGTGCAGGGCGTCCTCTGCCCCCCCGCCGGCGCCCAGTGCCAGCCCTCCTCCTCCTCCTCCTCCTGTGGCCCACCGTACCAGCGGAGCCGCAGCCTGGGCAGGGAGATGGGCGGGGGCGTGGCCCAGCTCGACAGCAGCAGCAACAGCAGCATGGGGTCAGTTCACTTCACTTTCACCGTGCAATGTTTTATTTTGGTCATCAGTTCACTATGCAAACAATATACTCCATGCGCATAAAAACAACAACACCTATAATAAATATTACATAGTTATGACCAAAAGAGGTATAGGCTGAAGCTAACTATCTTATTCTGCCTACCCTTTCAGCATAAAGTACATACATGACAAATAAAGAAAACAATTTAAGTCTCCAAAAAGTTTTAAAAATAACAGGAGAAGAAAAAAATATACAGAAAAACAGAAATGAAGGTTTTTGCTTCATAATCCATAATATATTTATATAATAACAATGCATGTTGTTCTACATGTTCTACATGTAAATACATGATTTTTTATTATTTATTTGATTTTCAATTTTGTATCTTTATTTTATTTTCTTTGTTCTTCATGATCCATAATATATATTATATAATAATTATAATAAGGTTGAAGTTCCACCTTCAACCTCACAACTCTGAAGTCTCTTGCTCGATAGAGTCGCTCTCTAGGATGTCCTGTTGAACGTTTTTTCCTCTCCTCCCTTTCCCGCTCAGTCGTTCCAGTTCTCTGTCGAGGCACGGCGGCACCACAGCGTGTCGTTCCGGAGCGGAGGACGTGGTGACGGAGGGGGGCTGCGGCGGCCAGGACGGCGCCCCCCCGCCGCCCCTCCAGCTGCCCACCGACACGGCCGACCGCTCGCAGAACGTCTGGCAGTGGATCCTGGAGAGCGAGCGCCAGGGCCGCCACAAGTCTCACAGGTACGGTATAGGGAAGCTAGTGGCGTCTATCTGTAGTCCTTCTTCTGGGTCCTCACAGGACTACAAATCCCATCATCATCATCATCATCGTCGTATTGTACATCAAAATGTACTAAAAAGTAAAAAAGTACAGGGAATTACTTAGTTACTTTCCACTACTGGTAGCAAGCTAGTAACATTTGTAGTCCTTCTGGTACCTCACAGGACTACAAATCCCATCATCATGGGACCTCTCTAACCTCTCTCTATCGTCCCCCCCCTCAGCACCCAGAGCACCAAGAAGTCGTTCGGCGGCAGCTCGTCGGCCCAGACCCACACGTGGGGCGGCGGGGGCAGCTGTGGGCACCTGCGCGGCCACCAGCCCGCCCACCCCTTCATCCAGGACCCCGCCATGCCCCCCCTGCCTCCCCCCAACACCCTGGCCCAGCTGGAGGAGGCCTGCCGCAGGCTGGAGGAGGTCTCCACCACCACCACCACCACCACTACCAAGACCCCCAAGCAGAGGTAACGACCGGGGTCCCAAACCTTTCTGAAGTTCGTTTGCCTGTTTTCCATTTCAGACTGATGTAGAGCGTGCCAACGTGTCGTCACCACGGGGGGGGGGCGTGGCATAGTAGAGCAGACATGTTTGTTTTGGGCAATGTTAAGTCAACCTGGTTTATACCCCTCAAAGATGTCCGCCGCTACCAAAAGACACTTGTTGACGCCCCTTCAGGATTTTTGGCACGCTCTATACATCAGTGTTGATTCAGTCGACTAAAACTATAACGAAAAATGTCCGTCGACTACCTTTTTTCACTGACGAAAACTAAATAAAAGCAAAGTAAAAACTAAGCTACGATGTCTAAACCCAAGACTAAATATATTGACAATTCCGTCAATAAATAAAAACTAGACTAAAATGTTAGTGAGTGACTAGTGGAGCAGAGATCCTGTAGAACTAAAAGACAAGTCATTTTATGGTTGGTTGTGCTCGGGGGTTGCGCTCTGAAAATAGCAGATCTACAAGCTCAAAACATGTCGTTGTTTTTGTGAGCTTGTAGATCGGGTATTTTCAGCATGCAACCAAGTGTAAAATCAGCCATTATGACGCCATCAAGGCACCGCCAACATACATTTTAGTTGACTAAATCTACTGTAGATTTAGTCGACTATAATCTGATGATATTTAGTCAATTAAAACTAGACAAAGACTAAAACATTTCAGATGACTAAAATATGACTAAAACTAAATCAAAATTTGCTGTCAAAGTCAACACTGAGTCATGTGATCAGAACATGGACGCTGCATGGTGTTCATATGGTTAATGAGTCATGTGATCAGAACATGGACGCTGCATGGTGTTCATAGGGTTAATGGAGTCATGTGATCAGAACATGGACGCTGCATGGTGTTCATAGGGTTAATGGAGTCATGTGATCAGAACATGGACGCTGCATGGTGTTCATAGGGTTAATGGAGTCATGTGATCTCTCCCCAGACATTCCACCTCCAGCCTCCTCCAGAGAGAGAAGATCCACCAATCAGTGCCTGTGCAGAGCAGCGGGGGCTCCGCCCCTCCGTCCCCAGCAGCCAATCCCGGCCCGGCGGGCCTCCTCCTCCTCGCCACCGCCGCCACCGGCCTCCAATCAGAAGAGTACGATGCCCCGCCCTCCTTCTCCTCTCCACCTCTCTGCTCCTCCTCCATCTCCTCCTCCTCCTTCTCTCAGTGTACTTCTACCCTTTTAACTCTTCACCTCCCAACACACACACGCACACGCACTCACACACACACACACACACACGCACACGCACACGCACACTCACACACACACACACGCACACG
>NC_139948.1:50386620-50434120 GCF_963454915.1 Gymnoscopelus microlampas | reverse complement strand
GCAAACTAGGGCTCAAGTGTTCCTCATTCTGCTGTGGACCCCCTGGAACCACCTCTCAAGGACCCCCTTGATTGACTGGATAATTTATTGACAAAAAAAGAACAACACTTTCATACTCAAAAAATGTGTCCCTGGACCCCCACTCTGAGAACCTAATGGAATATACACTCCTATATGGACCCCTATTTGGACCCCTATATGGACCCCTATTTGGACCCCTATATGGACCCCTATATGGACCCCTTCTCCACGCACACCCGCACCATGGATGTTGTCCTTTAAGCTATAAGACTGTTGGACGGCTATGGGACTTCCTCATGAGCTATGGGACGTCCTCATGAGCTATGGGACGTCCTCATGAGCTATGGGACGTCCTCATGAGCTGTGGGACGTCCTCATGAGCTATGGGACGTCCTCGTGAGCTATGGGACGTCCTCGTGAGCTATGGGACGTCCTTGTGAGCTGTGGGACGTCCTCGTGAGCTATGGGACGTCCTCATGAGCTATGGGACGTCCTCGTGAGCTATGGGACGTCCTCATGAGCTATGGGACGTCTTCATGAAGGTTGGACGGAAGGAAGGACTGAAAGGAGAAAAGGAAGCAGAGAAAACGGAAGAAGAAGAAAAAAACTCTGGGACTTTATTCCTCGTACAGCGTGGAAGTGAAGGAAGACGTGAATGGATGAATGGACTTGGCTTTGGGTGGAGGTTTGGACTCGTTGTGATAATGATCTCCACGTTTTCATGGACGTTGAATGTTTCTAGAGATTCTAGGTGAATGACCACTCTTACACATGGAGGGGGGGGGGGGGGGCTGGAAAGCTCAAACTTAGCACCCTTATAACACCCTCAGCCCTCTGTGCCAGTGTCCCGCTCCCTTGGCATGCCACTGGCACACATACACATACACACACGCACACGCGCACACACACACACACACGCACACACACACACACACACGCACACACACACACACACACACACGCATGCACACACACGCACGCACACACGCACACACACAGATATACATGTACATTGCGTTGTATTATGATGCTCGTGTTGCTATGTGAAAGATTTATATTCGCTATTTATTGAACCATATGAACCATGTCCCTTCTAGACCACACCCCCCCTCCCCACACTCCCCAAACCCCACCCCCACTGTCCTTCTATTGGACAAGCTGCTTGGAGAATGAGGAGGAAAAGTTCTCCCGTGTTCCAAAATGTAAGGACGGACAACCAAGATTATTATTTTATTTTTTATTTTTTTTACACAATTTAGGCATTTAGCAGACAGCTAGCTCTTAACCAGTGGTGGAAAAAGTACTCAGATATTTTACTTAGGTACAGTACTTGAGTAAATGTACTTAGTTACTTACACCACTGCTCTTAACCCCTGCAGTCCTGTTGATGGACAGAGTACTCAAACCTGAGTCAGAGTAATAATAATAAACGATGATAAACTTGTATTTAGAAAAGGCGCTTTTCAAAACATGGTTACAAAGTGCTTTACAAACAGTGGTTTTCAACCGTTTTCATGCCAAGGACCTCTAAATTGATATACATTTGGCCCCGGACCCCCCCATCTGAAAATTGTGCCAGGGACCCCTCAGAAAAGAAGATTGGAGATCGAAATTCTACAAAATTCTTCAAACACTTTCGAGATTTTTCGAAAAGGTTCAAAAAGCTAAAAAAAAGCTCACAAGCGCGACACTTCGTGACGCGCTTGTGAGCTTGTAGATCTGCTATTTTTGAACAGTCAACGTATATACAATATGGATAAAGGGGTGAAAGTGTGTTAACACCTTTTGCTGGGGACCCCCTGGAACCCCCTCAAGGACCACTGGTGGTCCCCGGACCACTGGTTGAGAAGCACTGCTTAACAACGATGGCAAAATGAAACACAGTGCAGCGAGGTATAAAACTATATTAAAACAAAAAAAGGCAATGAAGTAAAAGTAAATTAATAATCCATAGAGAGTCAAAGAGAAGGCTTGATACAAAAGTGTTTCTATAGTGAAAATAGCAGATCTCATCACGATGTGTTGTGAGCTTGTAGATCTGCTATTTTCACCATATTTGAAATAGATCTGACAGTGGTTAATCCATAATGTACTTTTTTCCCCCTTGTCATATTTGTCATTGAGATGTAGTGGAGTGAAAGTCATAAGTACAAGTATAAGTATAGATGCTATTTTTCTTTCTTTTCTTGTTTTACTTAAGTACAGTACTTAAAGTAAATGTACTTACTGTCCACCACTGCTCTTTGGATAGCATTTACTACTGCAGTGCTACTTGTGCCCCCCATCCCCCCCGCTCCGACCCCGGGACTCGAACCCAGCTCGCCTCGGTCTGTCTCATCTTTAGTGCCTTTTGTCTCTGTGGCGCAGACAACGCACAAATAGCCTGAAAACCCCCCCAACCTGGCACAAACATGACCATGTTCTACCCACCACAGACTGCAGTGTGTGTGTGTGTGTGTGTGTGTGTGTGTGTGTGTGTGTGTGTGTGTGTGTGTGTGTGTGTGGGGACCCCCTAAAATGATTACTAGAGCCCCCCCCCCCCCCCCCCCCCCCACCTAGCCTGGGACCAGACGAATCTGCCAGTGCAAAAAATTAAATGCCCCATCATGCAAGGCTACCCCCGACCCCCCTTGTCAGAGCTTTGAGTCTTTGAGCTTTGACACATACGCTCAACTTTTTTTTTCATTTTATTTCAACCACTTTAAACCCTATATTTTTTTTAAAAATGCCGATCCACAAGCTCACAACGCGTCACATCGTGATGCATTGTGAGCTTGTAGATCGGCTATTTACTGTGTCGTAGCAGACCCATACTTTTGAATTTGGACACGTGGAGGTTTCCACCCTGACAGAGACGATATAAAAAAAAGTCAATTAACCCATTAAGACCGGGAACGCATCTGTGTCACTTTTAGATTTCTTTAGGCTATTCAAAAATAGCAGATATACAAGCGCATAGCGCGGCACCGAGTGCCGCGCTACGAGCTTGTAGATCTGCTATTTTTGAAAAATCGTGATTTTTTTTTTTAAATATTTTTTTCAAAATGAAATATGGGCGTGGCTCTGATGATATCCCAATGTATGTGTGAGTTGCTTTAATAGAAGTTATAATATCTATATATCTAGAGCAGTGGCTCTCAAACTTTTTCATGTCAAAGACCCCCCCCAAAATGATTTTGTGTATTTGGCTGCGCTCATAGCGCGGCACCGAGTGCTTGTAGATCTGCTATTTTTGAATAGCCCAAAGTATACAGTAATTAAACAGTTAAACTGGTAAAAATGATTGTGGACGCTATATTAACTATTATTTTAGCTGGTGGACCCCCCTGGTACACAACCCCCCCCCCCCCCCCCCCCACCGCCAAGGACCCCTAAGGGCGGTCCCTAGGGGACCCCTACTTTGAGAAACCAATGCCTGCAGTTGAGAAGATACACTATAATCTCCATAGTGTTTTAATTGAAGTACAGTAGCTGTGCCTACATGGATTATCGATACCGTGTTTTATACCCCGTTTTACAGGGTCCTATTTATCCCTTGGTTATCACAAGGGGCCTTATTATTATTATTATGTTGAGAAAAAAATAAGATATTTTTATGACTTTTTTTTTTGTATCCGTTTATCCATGTTTATGTTTTCTAATATTTTTCATGGCTTCTTGGGTTCCACTTATTATGTAAATTATGCGTCATATATGATAGAGCTACTACGTTGGACAAGAAGAGATGCCTCGGTACTTTAATTATTGTAATTATGAAAAAGATGTAGCCCTTTATTAAAATGTTATATTTTTCAAATGAACTCATTATGGCGTTTTGGTTTGTTTTGTTCGTGTGTGTGTGCGTGTGTGCGTGTGTGCGAGTGTGCGTGTGTGTGTGTGTGTGTGTGTGCGTGTGTGTGCGTGTGTGTGTGTGTGCGTGTGTGTGCGTGTGTGTGTGTGTGTGTGTGTGTGTGTGTGTGTGTGTGTGTGTGTGTGTGCGGGTGTGTGTGTGCGCGTGTGCATGCGCGTGCGTCTGTGTGTGTGTTTAATTGTATTACTGTACTGGTGAAGGCCTATATAAATACTGGAATATGAGAAATAGACATTTTTGCATGGTCCTCACAGGATAAATGATTGTTTTATGGTTTAAACCAGGGATACTCAAATAGCTGAACCTGTGCAGGGCCACATTACCAAAATGGCAAGGGGCCAGGGGCCAGTTAACCCATTAAGACCTGAGGCGATTCTATTTTTTTCACAGTTTTTTTGAAAAAAATCCCACTTTTTTTTTTTTCAAGATTTTTCAAAAATAGCGGATCTACAAGCTCATAGCGTGGCACTCGGTGCCGCGCTATGAGCTTGTATATCTGCTATTTTTGAATAGCCAAAGAAATATAAAGTGACACAGATGCGTTCCAGGTCTCAATGGGACAACATTAAAGGGACAGTTCATGCCTTTAATTCATTTGGGGGAATGACCCATCACGTTCATGCAATTTCATATATACAAAGATTAGTGTGCTTGAATAGCTCAGTTGGAAGAGCTCTTGACTTCAGACCACAAGGTCATGGAATCGAATCCTAACACTGGATACCCAGCATCTGAGCATTCTGGCTCCCATGGATCTACTAACCTTTTTCCAAAACTACAAATGATTTCAAAGAAAAACTCTCAAGCGTGTATGTCCACAGTAAGGTGGAATTTTTAAATTGTGAATGGAGTTTCTAGGTGAAAGTTTTTTTTTTTTTTTTTTTTTTTTTAGGTGCCAAAATCCTCCATCGACCTCCACAGTAAGATGAACATTTTAAAGTATGAATGGGGTTACTAGGTGTAAGTTTGTAGGATTAGTAGCCTGCCAAAGTTTGTACTTGTTTCCCTCTAAATGTCCATTGCCGCATTGACAATGCATTGGGTTACTAGGTGTAAGTATGAACCGAGGGAAGAACCTCAACTCTCGACACAGGTTCTTCCCGAACCCGGGAAGAACCTGTGTTGAGAGAAATACTTACCCCTATGATTTGACTGTTTAACCAGCGCTCTGTGCAACAATTCTGAATAAATGCCCATATATGGGTTTGCACCCATCATGTCTGAGATTTGGCCTTGATCAGTACACCACACAAGTAAGAAAATGATATGTTTTGGTTAAAACAAAAAACTTTATTGTTAAAAGGTTAAAGCACTACATATATCTTGATAGTAATCATTGCCATAGAGTATGTGTTCAGTAAAAATAGATATCAATAAAATTGGTATCTCGACCTGAAAATGTGTTTTCTGTGTAATAAAGAGCTGGAGAGACATGGAGACTCCTGTTACGGAACAAACACTCCAGCCAGTAGCCTACTGTGTGTGCGTGCGTTCACAGAAACGGAACAAACTTACTATGGAGTCCACACACAGCTCACTGGACCCTGGGAGACGTCTTCAGGCACATTTGCATCCATTATCAGCTCTTAATTTGGTCCCTGATGGAAATTAAATAAAAATTATGCTGCATTAATTTTATACATCTGAGCCTGCACGCTTTGCTGTGTGTGTGTGTGCGTGCGTGCGTGTGTGCGTGCGTGTTTAATGAGTTATTAGCTACAGTATGAACGTGCCATAATTTAATTTCACTCTGTTACGTGTGTCCTCCTGTGGCACTTTGTGGCCAATTTGAAATCTAACAAGCGTCAGTTTAGAACACATCTAAATGAACATTAATGAGCCAGACTGTTGCCTTCATGACGTTATTACTAATCAACTGTGTGTTCCATTAATTACCCCGGAATAAAAGCGACAGCTGCTGCTCCAGTCGACTTTGACACCCTGTTGTCTATGATGTCATCTTTACACACACCTGCAGTGGTGGAAGAAGTACTCGGATATTTTACTTAAGTAAAAGTAGCAATGCCACAATACAAAAAAATACTCTGTTACAAGTGTAGCACTGGCCCTTTAAGGAAAGTGCATAAAGAGGGGTGGCCAGGTTTGTGGCCTCCTGTCTAGCCAGAAGCCTGGTTTGAGTGTTTGTGAGAGAGACCTGGAGGCATGAGGGGTACAGACTCATTCTCGGTAAGACAATCTGAAACAAATGACAAGGTTTTTATAACTCATTGTAGCAATAGTATATATATAAGAGTTTAGATAGGCTGACAATATTAGGCCTGTTGTTAATTATACTAATATATATCTGTATTTCCAGAAGCCTCCAGGTCCGTTGAGCAGCAGTACCCTGTGGCTGTGCAGGCCTATATCAATGGGAGCCATCAGCATATATTGACTCATTGGGTATGTTTGTTATTTTGCTGTATTTTGTCATCTTGCTATAAGGGCCTAATGTCTGGGATGAATTGTTGGAGGGTTGGTCTAATGCTTTATTTGATTTTTTTGTAGGAGCTAAACTAACCATCACTGTTTTTCCCACTGTGTCATATATATACTATTTAGACTGGGTTTTTGCTATTGGACTGTGTGCAATAGGGTTGACTAAGGACAGAACTATACTGGGCCATTAAGTAGCATTGCATGATTTTGATTTTGGTTTTGTGTATTTGTAGTTTGTTTTGATTTGCTTATTTGCTGATTTGCTTTTGGTTACTTATTTACTTTATTTGCTTTTGGTTTTGCATTATTTGGATTTGTTTAATTTTTGTATATTTAGCTTAGAGGCCCAAGTAGGCCCCGAAGCCCTTACCCTTATTGCCCCTTTGCCTCGTGGGTTTAGTCCCCTTGCAGAACTCCCAGTAATACTAACCGATTTCTTCTTTTCTGTATTATTATTATTTTTTACTATTTTTTTTAATACCATCTGCTTGAATAAACTTGACACATTTGATACATCAGCCTCTGGTTCTGTTCATTCTGAACCCGTACCTTTCTGGGGAACCTTACCTTGTTCAGTCGTCTCTCTCTATATATATATATCTATATCTAAAAATGGTTAATGTGTTTAAAGGATCCCTCACTCCTATATGTGTGGGTGGCGTAGGCATTGCTTTATATAGCCCTGCTACACAAGTAAGAGGCCTGCAGTTCAATATGTTGAGTAAAAGTACAAAAGTATTGGCATCAAAATATACTTACCAAATATCAAAAGTAAAAGTACCAAAATGTTTGAAAATAGCAGATCCACAAGCTCACAACACGTCGCAATACGACGCATTGTGAGCTTGTAGATCTGCTATTTTCAAATAGCCTAGGTATAATAAATATAGGGCTAAAGTGATTCATTTATGTTTTATACTATAATAATGTATATCTACATTGAGGTGTAATGGAGTAGTAGTAAAAGTATTGGAAATTGGAAATACTCAAGTAAAGGACAAATACCTCAAAATTGTACCTAAGTACCGTACTTAAGTAAATGTACTTAGTTACTTTACACCACTGCCAATCAACTGTGTTCCATTAATTACCTCGGAATAAAGCGACAGCTCCAGTGGACTTTGACACCCTGTGATGTATGATGTCATCTTTACACACACCTGTGTGACATAATGTGATCAAAGGTCTGAGAGATAATAGACTATCTCTAAAACCATAAATAACAACACACTACATAAACATGGAGTCACATGGATTATTGGTTAACTTTTTGGAGGAAGATTTGGTATGAGCTGCTATTTTAACCCATTTAAACCGGGAACGCGTCTGTGTGTAACCACTTTAAATATGTTATACTATGGCTGTTCGGAAATGGCAGATCTACAAGCTCATAGCGCTGAGTGCTTGTATATCGGCTATTTTTTGAATAGCCAAAGAAATTCATTGACCCTATAGGGCAGGGGTCTGCAACGTTTGTCAGGCAAAAGGACCCCTTAGCTGAGAGAGAGAGATGAAGCAGGGACCCCCCACTGCATATTGGATTTGTGTTAAATGTGTTTTCAGACATTTAAACACTCAATACTTTGTAAACTTGACCTTTGAACTTGGTCTTTTCTTTTTTTTCCCTATACGTCAAACCTCTTCGCCAAAAAGCTGCGAGGGTTCAAATGAAGTCACTGTCACACAAAGATTTGGCGGCCAATAAGCTGTAGTATTCTCTGAGGACCCGCGCCATATTGAAGACCCCTGGCCTATTTACCTTATTCCTGGCCACGCCCACTGTGGGCCTGGCCATGCCCACTGTGGGTGTGGCCTGGTAGGGCACACCCACATCTGAAAATATCTGGTGCCAAGGACCCCCATAAAAGATTTGTGTTATCAAAATGTTTCAAAAATATTCCAAATATTTTACTTTTTTTTCATGCAGGCCCGTTGAGAACGTAGTTGCCTTTCATACTGAAAGGGTCTTTCATTGGCTGAGGGTGCAGCGTGTGTTGCCTTTCATATTGAAAGGGTCTTTCATTGGCTGATGGGTGTACTGTGCGTTGCCTTTCATGTGGAAAGGGCATCATGATATTGTTAAAGTAGCATTTCCAGGGCTTTCATCAGCAGGAAGGTCATTGCAGACACTTGAAGGACCGCCTGTGGAGCGCTGAGCTCTGAGAAGGTCTTATCTCCAACTGATGCTGAAACCCCGGTCCAAAGGCCCTGGCCACTGCGCTTTGTCAAGAACTACTCACATTTGTTTATATAAAGTATATATATTATATATACCGGTATATATTTAGGTAAAAGTAGCCAGGGACGTGCACAGATAGACTCTAGGTGGTGCTAGAGCACCTGCCCTTTGCCCTCTTGACCAGAAGTGCCCTTTTGAAAAAAAAGAGAAAAAAACGTTTTTTTTTTGTTTGTTTTTTGGGCATATGGACAGAACAGCTCAAGGGATGACATGATACTAAGACAGTGGTTCTCAAACTTTTTCATGTCAAGGACCCCCAAATAGACGCTTATTACCCCACGGACCCCCATTTGAAAAGATAAGCCAGGGACCCCAATAAGAGAAGGTTTTTATGGGTCTCTAGCAGTGATTCTCAACCATTTTAATTTCAAGGACCCCCAGTTTGACATGTATTAAGCTAACAAATAGGGTCCATTTGTACACTCTCAGGGCTACAGACCCATAAGGGTCCATTTGGTTCCTAATCTATCATTTAGCTGGGGACCCCCTGGAACTCTGTCAAGGGCCCCTGAGGGTCCCCGGACCCCACTTTGAGAACCAATGTCTTAATACACTCCCATTTGAATGTGTTCCATGTAGATGTGTTTGTAACCCTTCATTGCCCTGCAAGCCTCTGTGAGTTTTGACTACTTTAACTTGTAAACTGAGAAACATTAGCAAGATCATAATAAATTGGTTCCCAGTGTTTAAAATGTTTGAAAAAGCGTTGGTTTGTGTATTTAAAGTCTCACACAGTGAATGAACACACTTTTAAAAGAGCCGTGCTTCATTTGCTGCTTATTAGATACAGGTAGAACAAAAGAAAATACCAGAAATAGTCATGTAGAAAAACAAACAAGAAATAAAGAAAATAACTGTAGGCTATAATGTTAATGTTAGCCACCCTTTTCTTGAGAGCACAAGTTTTAGACATAATATTTCTTTCTTTTCTTTTTTTTTGCTCATTCCCTGACGTCCTGGGAACAGCCTCTGTGACGTCATACAATAAAAATACACCAGGAAGTCACAAGTGTCGTGCGCTGAAAATATGTTCACTTGTTGCCATCGGGCAGGAGGCTTAGGGCAAAATTAGCAAACAAGAAGGGTTACAAAACGTCGTTTGTGCCAACTGCTGTGGACATTTTAAATAAGAAAATTATTAAATAGTCTAAATCGCCACTGCTCATGACCACTGTTGTTGTGTTAATGTGAGTGCATTTTTATATAGTATTTTAATGCACCTGTGTATTTTTGTAATGTTTTTATTGTTGTAACTGACTGCTGGTGTGCCAAAGACAAATTTCCATTTTATGTCAATTTAATGGACAATAAAGTTTTATTTATCTTTATAGCCGATCTACAAGCGTGGATCGGCTATTTTCGGGGCCAAATCGGCTGTTTTCGGCGCGCGGCACCGCTGTACGGACGAAGTGTAACCATGAAGGTTTTGGGCGCCGTTTTTGTGTCTCGCGCTCAGCGTTGCCAAGTCTGCTTATTATAAGCGACCTTGGGTTTGTTTTTCTGTAAAGTTGCTTATAAATATTGGTAGTTGTAATACGGTTTTGTGGGATTGTTTTTTAAAATTGAAGTGGCTTACTTCCAATTCGTTTGATTATTGTTTAAACCAGTGGTTCTCAAACATTTTCATGTCAAGGACCCCCAAACAAATGTATGTGTATTTGTCCGCGGACCCCCATGTGAAGTTATAATTTGTGCCAGGGACCTCCATACCATACACTCCATACATTTTTAAATAGCAGATCTACAAGCTCACAACTCACATCGTGACGTATGTATATGTAGGTTTAAAGCGCTCTTGGCCTAGGTTGCTTATTTCTCTCGCCAAACCTGGCAACACTGCTCGCGCTACGTCTCGAGTCAAGACACAGCAGCATCTTCTATGTGTCTTCAGTGACGCAGCTCTTTAATATCAGCTTATAGTCATTATATCCATTATTACTGCTGTTTAAAAACATCTTTACTCACAGAGGTGACTGTTAACAAACTCTACTAATAGTTATGTTTAAACATTTTACCCATTTATGAGTCATAATTTACTTGTTTCATTGATAAGAGATTATCCTGTTGTTTTGTGTTTAGTTCATGAAGATATAAAACTATAGATATATCATGTTGTCTACTAGTTATGATGCTCTAGTCTCTCTCTGTTGTCACTGTTGAATAATAGTTAAATAATAGTACTTAATGTTATGCATGTGATTTTAATGTAATGTTTACACGTCATATTATTAATTCATCCTAATGTAATGTTTACAGAACATGGCAACTCACAGGGGAAACGCTCAAAAGGCCAAAGGTAAAGATCTGTCATCCAAACCCCTGCAGGACCTGGACCAGAAAGGTATAGTCTGTCTGTCTGTCTGTCTGTCTGTCTGTCTGTCTGTCTGTCTGTCTGTCTGCCTGCCTGCCTGCCTGCCTGTCTCTCTCTTTCTCTCTATCTGTGTGTGTGTGTGTGTGTGTGTGTGTGTGTGTGTGTGTGTGTGTGTGAGAGAGTGTGCGTGCGTGCGTGTGCGAGCTACTGTATGCTACCTTCAAAAGAACAGAACTATATCGTACACATGATACCATGACAGGAGCTTTTGTCATATAACCAACCTGTACTCGAAACAATTCATAACAGTATTGCAAGTCAAGGACTTAAGAATTTCATATTCTATGAGGAATCACTTTTTGTCTGATGCAGATTGAGATGAGAAGAAAAACTAACAAATCAATACTTAAGATAATTGTAAGCAGTATCATGATGCAGACTTTATCGCTGAGAAGTTACTTTTCAATTGTTGCTCATTAGACTTAGAAATACATTTCAGAGAGAGGTTATTGTCAGAAGATACATTTTGAATGTCAATCTACTTGGTTAATGTGGTAGCTGTAAGTCTGTGCTTACATGTTGGCAGAGAAATTATAGACAAATGTGCATGACGTTGAAATCTAGGCAATGTTATTTGTAAAGCACATTTCAACAACAAGGCCATTCAACATCCTTTACAAAAACACATCAAGCAAAGGATGAAATAAATGATGAATAAACCATCCAGTCATCTAACTGGTGTCCGACTTATTTGAACTAAATAACTGATCTGGTTTCATGTTTCAATTGAAGTGGAACCTCTGAAGGGAAAGAAGCACCTTTTGGACGATGAAGAGGACGCTGGCACCCATGAGGGGTAAGGCTGTGTTTACCGGGGTCCCCCAGGGGTCTTTACCTGCCCCCCCACCCTTTTGTTCCGCAAAATTACAAGAATAAGGATGCTGTAGGGTTCATGTGGTTAATTAGAATGAAACATTGCACTTTTGTATTGTATGTTGTCTCAATACATGTGTGTGTGTCACATTAATGTATCTATTTTCATTTGCAGAGGGGTTGTGATGGGTATGTTGGACACATTTGGAGGTAAGCTGCCTCTGCACTGCAGTTTCACTCATCTCATGGTTTACACTTTGTCACCTTGCTAAACTAATGGCCTATGTCATTTTTTAAGGTTTTTCAGGAAAAATAAAAAACTGATCCAAAACAAAACTATATGATATTTCTTAATCATTTCACCCAAAATGTTTATAACAAATTATGACTATTTAACTAGAAATAACACTGTCTGTCAGTTATGTAACGTAAGAGATTTAAATAGGATTAAATCTGACTTAGGCCATTTTTGAAAAAAATGGCCTAAATTAGTAAATAATTCAAGTCACAAAACCATGTGACTTAGGCCAAAAAAAAGGCCTATTTTGGCCTAAGTCACACTAGGGAGTTAGGCCATTATACTAAAAGGGGAGGGAACAGCATGATCCTTTTCAATTAGGAGATGGGCGATTTTACCAGAGGTGGCCAGTGTCTTGAGGAGTTGACTTAGGCAAAAAATATAATTTTCCTCAAAAAATGACTTAGGCTACGGACCCCCAGTTAATGGCATTTATACCTCTGGGACCCCAATTCATATTGTAAAAATCAATGCTAATTTAACTCTGAGAGTGTACAAATGGAACGGGTCCATTTGGTTCCATTTGTACACTCTCAGAGTTACAGAACCATAAGGGTCCATTTGGTCCCTGTCCATCATTTAGCTAGGGACCCCCTGGAACCCCCTCAAGTTACCCCTAGGGGTCCCCGGACCCCACTTTGAGAACCAATGTACTAAGAGGTTGGGGACCAGTCAGTGGCCTCAGGATGTGTTTGTCCTTTGAAATCAATGCTGACAGCTATCAGGACCGCTGACTGTTAAACAGTGGACTGTTAATGAACTGGCAACAACAAGCCCCTCATGTGTGCCAGTCTGTGCCAACCTCAAAACCCCCTTCTTCTTCCCATGCATCATCCCAACATCTCTGTGCTATTGTTCCCCCTCCCCCCTCCCCCCTCCCCCCCTCCCCACCTCCCCCGACCATAGGAGAACATCTGCTACCTGTCCCACCCACAGGAGAGGGGGAGATCAAAGGCTCTGCCTGCGAACAAACGCCACGCCGGGACCTAAACAGGAAGTGGAACAAGGATCACAGAGATGCTCCGTGATTGGCTGAGGTAAGGCTTTGACGTCCATATGATGATGATACCGTGTTTATGTGTGTGTGTGTGTGTGTGCGTGTGCGTGTGTGTGTGTGCGTGCGTTGCTTATGTGACACGCACGGCGGGTGATGTTGGTGGAACCGCTCCGTTGGAAGTTTTTCCTGAGTTGAAATAATAATACCCCCAGGGGGGGTCCTTGTTGTCACGTGCGCGGATGGTGCACGTGAAATGATGGCAATGCATTTGTGTATTAGTTGTACTTGAACAGGGACCTTTTTTCAAATGCACAGCAAAATCCTCAGGGTCAATTCAACCGTTGCTAACTCGGAGGAGAGTGTACAAATGCAACGAAATGGGTACCGATGGCCAGTGCAGGGGTCTTCAACAGGGGGTCCGGGACCCCTAGGGGGTCCTCAGAGCTACTACAGGGGGTCCGCCAAATATTTGTGTGATATTTCTTTTTTTTATCTTAACCACTTGAACCCTAGCATCCCTTTTCTGAGGAGAACTTTAGCCAAAAATAGCATATCTACAAGCTCTCAACGCCTCGCGCTGCGAGGCGCTGAGAGCTTGTAGATCGGCTATTTTTGGCAAAGAGGCTATAGGTGTAGAGGGGAAAAAAATTGATCTGAAACACAATTTTATACAATATAGAGTAGGGGGTCCCTGCTTCATCTCTCTCTCAGCTAGGGGGTCCTTGGCCTGAAAACGTTGAAGACCTCTGGCCTAGTGGTTAAGGTTTACTATATACAAGCTCTGTTGCAGCCTATCGGAGAGTCGCGGGTACGATTGTCCGACTGACCTTTGCTGTGTGTCACTCCGCAACTCTTTCCCCATTTCCTGTCATATCTCCACTGTGCTATCAATAATGGCAGAAAAGCCCCCAAAAGAAAATATCTAAAAAAGTGAGTTCACTCTCAGAGTTAGAGAACTCTCTGAGTTAAAGAAATGGATAATAGCACGAGATGTTCCAAGCCTGATACCCGACACATCGAAGGATGGAGTTAGATGGATGGATCATATGACTTTATAAATATAGATATTGTGATCATATGAGATGGTTATTGTAACATACAGTAGTGTGTAAATGTAGTAGTCTATTTCTGACCTGTTTCTAGCTGAGTGAAATGAACACTATACTACTACTACCAATGTGAGACTGGTCTATTGAAAGATACAATAATGAACTTGAGAGATTGTCAACTACTCATCACAATGTAACATTATTGAGTATTATTGAGAAACGTCAAATAAAAATGAGCGATAAAAAGTAAAACAAGTGACAGTTGAAACAATGTAAAGGAAATACAATTGAAAATGTAAACAATACAAAATAATAACTTGCAGCTGTGTGTGTGTGTGTGTGTGTGTGTGTGTGTGTGTGTGTGTGTGTGTGTGTGTGTGTGTGTGTGTGTGTGTGTGTGTGTGTGTGTGTGTGTGTGTGTGTGTGTGTGTGTGTGTGTGTGTGTGTGTGTGTGTGTGTGTGTGTGTGTGTGTGTGTGTGTGTGTGTGTGTGCGCGCGCGCGCACGCTCGCACGGGCGTGCATGAGCGTGTGTGTGTAGCAGCAGCAGGGATTTCCTTCCCCGCTCAACCAATCGGTGGTTTAGTTTTTCCACACACAACCTAAGAGCCGGGCCAACATGCAGTTTGGTCTGCTTGTCGGCACATGTTGGTTTACCCAGAAACCCCTTTTTTCCCCCTGCTTGTTGGCTGCATGCGTGCATCTCCGCAGACGTGCTGATGATGCAGAAGTATTATGAAGAACCAGCCTTGAGAGAGAGACACAGTTCCCTGCAAAACTCTGAGAACCAGCAGCTCCTCTCTGTCACCGCCAACCTCAACAAACCCCCCCCCCCCCCCCAAACAATTCCACTGTAGGCGGATATAAGCAAAAGCGAGACCCCCAATTTTGGGCCCTGAACCCCTTCATTTTGGAGTCTGGCTCAGTCGTATACGGTTGTTCCACACACAGGCATCCCCCCCCCCCCCCCCCCCAGACAAGCCGTGGCACTGTGGTCAGCCGGAGGGGCTTGTCTGGAACGGGGCCAGGCGCCGATGTGGTAGCAGAGAACCTACACCCCCCCCCCCCCACCCCCCAACCATGTGACCAATCACATGACTTCACACTGCCTGATTCTCCGCTCCTGCTTGAACTCGACCAATGGTGTCGTCCCCTGACGTCCTTCAATTGACAAGCCGCTCAGGCCAAGAACGTATCAATCAAAAACAAATTAAAGGGGGGTTATTATTTTAGCGTACACGGGACTGTTCAATTTGAGTATTGCTCTTCAAAGTGACACGTTGGTGTGTAGAGCAGGTCTTCAACCTTTTCAGGCCAGGGACCCCCTAGCTGAGAGAGAGATGAAGCAGGGACCCCCTACTCTATATTGTATAAAATTGTGTTTCAGATTCAACTTTTTTTGTTTACTTGGTCTGCTCTATTTTCCCTCTAGACCAAACACCTCTTTGCCAAAAAATAGCCGATCTACAAGCTCACAACGCCTCGCAGCGCGAGGCGTTGTTAGCTTGTAGATCTGCTATTTTTTGGCTAAAGTTCTCCTCAGAAAAGGGATGTTAGGGTTCAAGTGCTTAATGTTAGGTAAAAAAATAAAAAAATAGAAAAAAATTTAGAAAAAAATTAGAAAAGAAATAGAAAAAATTAGAAAAAAATAGTAAAAATTAGGTTAAAAAAAATAATCTTATCACACAAAGATTTGGCGGACCCCCTGTAGTAACTATGAGGACCCCCTAGGGGTCCCGGACCCCCTGTTGAAGACCCCTGGTGTAGAGGCAAGAGAGTGAGCCAACGCAGAGTAGCATTTAATGTATACCACTTAAGCCCTGTTTTCGAAAATACCAGATGTAGCTTGTGTAGATCTGCTATTTCCGCTATACGTGAACATTTTTGACGTGTTTTGAAATTTGTTTTGAGATTCTTTGAATGAAAAACACTTTTTTGAAATGTGTTTTCTATGCCCAAAATAGGGACGCCAGTGTGAAAGTATAGCTTATATCTCTGGCTCCTATACTTCCACGAGCCTGGGAACATAACATCAGATAGCTCCTGTTCCGAAGAGGCGAGTGCCTGGTAACTTAACCCTTTAAGACCGGGGGACGCATCTGTGTTACCACTTTATCCATATTTTATACTTTTGGCTATTCAAAAATAGCAGATAAACAAGCTCATAGCGCGGCACCGATTTATTTTTAAATCGTGTTTTTTTTTTGCAAATCTTATATATATATATCAACAAAGCAATTGTTTTTTACTCAAATCTTTGCTTCTGGGGGTCCCTGGAAAAACATTTTTTTAGATGGGGGTCCGCAGCCAAATACATATCGTTGTGGGGCTCCTTGACACTGACATTAATATTATAGCAACATAAGTGTTTCAGAAAACTGTTTTAAACTGATTTAGAAGACATTTGTAGAATCCCCAGAAGCAATAACATTTTAGCTAGAAATGTTCGCTTTAAATATATATATATTCAAAGATTTGCACAAAATTGTTCACGATTTTTCAAAAATAGCAGATCTACAAGCTCATAGCGCGGCACTCGGTGCCGCGCTATGAGCTTGTAGATCTGCTATTTTTGAATAGCCCAAAGAAATCTAAAAATGACACACAGATGCGTTCTCAGGTCTTAAAGAGTTAATGACCAACATATGTGACCCAAACATTTTGAAGACTGAAACAAATCTCTTGCAAAGTAGGATTCCCCAACCCACCCACCCTCCTCCTCCTAACAGCACTGTCGAGGGGAAGAAAAAAAAAGAATTATATTTCCCCTTCCCAATCACATGGCAAGGATCAGAGGAGATTATGTATCTCACAAAACGCTTTGGGAAACGGAGAAGACATGAGTTTGACGTTCGGGGCCAGAAACTCAATCCGCCACCAGTGTAGCGCGGCCGTATCGGATGTGGTTGGATCTTAGAGAGGTGGTCCCTGCTTAGAGAAAGGGCACCGAGGACATGGATGTGGTCCCTGCTTTAGAGAGGTGGTCCCTGCTGAGAGAGGTGGTCCCTGCTTGCTTAGAGAGGTGGTCCCTGCTTAGATAAGAGGGCACCGAGGACATGGACCGATGATGGTGATGATATAAGAACGCTCGCCCCGGGTCAAATCCGGCGACCTAGAAACGGTGGCCACCAGGTATTCCTAAACGTAACCTCAGTAAAACTATGTCTAAACCTAACCTTATTCCTAACCGTAACCTCAGTAAAACTATGTCTAAACCTAACCTTATTCCTGACCGTAACCTCAGTAAAACTGTCTAAACCTAACCTTATTCCTAACCTTAACCTCAGTAAAACTATGCCTAAACCTAACCTTATTCCTGACCGTAACCTCAGTAAAACTATGCCTCCTAACCTTATTCCTGACCGTAACCTCAGTAAAACTATGCCTCCTAACCTTATTCCTGACCGTAACCTCAGTAAAACTATGTCTAAACCTAACCTTATTCCTAACCTTAACCTCAGTAAAACTATGTCTAAACCTAACCTTATTCCTAACCGTAACCTCAGTAAAACTATGTCTAAACCTAACCTTATTCCTAAACGTAACCTCAGTAAAACTATGTCTAAACCTAACCTTATTCCTAACCTTAACCTCAGTAAAACTGTCTAAACCTAACCTTACTCCTAAACTTAACCCCAGTAAAACTATGCCTAAACCTAAACTTACTCCTAAACATAAACCTCAGTAAAACTATGTCTAAACCTAACCTTATTCCTGACCTTAACCTCAGTAAAACTATGTCTAAACCTAACCTTATTCCTAACCTTAACCTCAGTAAAACTGTCTAAACCTAACCTTACTCCTAAACTTAACCCCAGTAAAACTATGCCTAAACCTAAACTTACTCCTAAACATAAACCTCAGTAAAACTATGTCTAAACCTAACCTTATTCCTGACCTTAAGCTCAGTAAAACTATGCCTAAACCTAACCTTATTCCTGACCTTAAGCTCAGTAAAACTATGCCTAAACCTAACCTTATTCCTGACCTTAAGCTCAGTAAAACGAATGCAAGAACCGTTGGGGGGGCGGCGAGCGGTCCACACAAAAAAATGAGGGCGAGTGTGTTTTGGGGGCGAGGGTTCCGGTTACCATGATGATAGCCGGGGTCTCTAGGCTCGGGCCGGGCCGGGCCGCCACGTTGGTCGGGGGGATTTCTCCGTTTGTTACATCCTTCCTGCCCACAGCTTGAAGGGAAAAGCGTCTTTTGTTAAACAGAGAAGTGAGCGTCTCTCATTGTCCTGCTCTTTCTCCTGGTGTTTACGTTTGTCTAGGGTTTCACCTTAACGCTGCGAGAGCTGCTGCAGCCCACAGGACGGCCATTGTTCTGGCGGCCCGCGCTCTGCTCCAATGGTATAGCCTGCAGTCACACCGTCCCAGAGACTGTCGCCATTGTGTGTCGTCCCCCCCTCCCCCCCCCTCTTGCACCCCCACCCTCCCGCCAACCAGTGGTGGAAAGTACATTTACTCAAGTACTTGTACTTAAGCACAGTTTTGAGGCACTTCTACTTTACTAAAATATTTCCAAATTTCGATACGTTTACTTCTACTCCATTACATCTCAGAGGCAAATATTGTACTTTTACTCCACTACAATCATTTGAAAACTTTAGTTACCAGTTACTTTCCAGATATAACTTATGATGATCATGAAACATACATTAACCACTTTAGCCCTATTTTATACACTAGAGTTTCGGGGGGCTACGCCCCCCTCAACCCCAGCCGCGCACGGGGCCCAGCGTGGGTGCGTGTATGTTGGGGTACCCAAATCGCCGGAGTAAAAGTGTCCAAAAGGAAAAAAAAAAAAAAAAAAAAATTGGAAAAAATGTTAATAGTGATTGTTACTTTGGTGGTCCGCGGACCCCCTGGTGGTCCGCCGACCCCTGTGAGTGTTGGGACCCCCGGGGACCCCCCTGGAACATGGCGGACCCCTTCGGCAGTTTTTTTTTTTTTCATGCACGGTTTGCTTGTTTCTGTCGCTTGTTTTTTAAAACCTGGCAGCAAACTTGGCAACCCGACTGACATCACTGACCTATCCTTGGTATTTGTACTTCCGGGTTGCATAATGATGACATCACTGTCGAGTCCTGTGGTGTCATGAACCTAGGCAGGTTTGTTTACCACATTAGCCTGGGCAGCGTGCTGTGCTGTGGCCGACTGGCCGTGGCTGTTTGTTTTTGTGTTTGGGATGAACATGGCACGTGAAGGACGGACATATTGTGATCGAGACATGAGTGAAGTGAAAGTAACGGCCTGGGTGGAACAAAGGAGGTACGTAAGAAGGGGGGGGGGGGGGTTGAAGCAAAGGAGCTGTGTGTGTGGTGTTGTGGAGGACATGGGCAGAGTGCAATGGCGGCCGCTCGTGTTGTTTCGGCGAAACCCGTCGCCGTGCGGTGTCGGTGGTGTGCACGGTAAACGGTACGAAGCTGCCTCCCCTTCCGTTTTGTCCGACATTTGGTGAGTAGAATTAATTATGTTGCGCGGTGGAAAAGGTGTAGTGAGCAATGAGATGTCCCCTACGCGACGCGTAAATTCAGCGCGGCCGCCGTGGCGAGTGAGTTGGCGACATGTGGTCTGGCGGTGCGTTGTTTATTCGATAACAGAGCTGTGGGGTGTCGCACCGAGGGTGCGGAAGTCGCTCGCCATTTATATAGTTAGATAGGCTATTTGAAAATAGCCGATCTACAAGCTCACAACGCGTCGCATCGCGACGCGTTGTGAGCTTGTAGATCGGCTATTTTCAAACACGTTAGTACTTTTACTTTTGGTACTTTAAGTACATTTTGATGCCAATACTTTTGTACTTTTACTCAAGTCAATTTTTCGTTCTGGACTTATACTCCTAACAGAATATTTTTTTTACAACGCAGTATTGATACTTTCACTTAAGTAAGAAATGCGAGTACTTTTTCCACCACTGCCTGCAGTCACCGTCCCAAAGACTGTCGCCATTGTCCCCCCCACCCTGCCAACCCCCCCCCCCCCACCCCACCCCCCAAAAAAACTCTTTGTTTTTGTCCTCCACCACAGACAGCTCAGATTGTTGCCTTATGCCTCTTCCTCTTCCCATTGTTTCCACGTCTCCTCCTCTCATGTGTGCCTCCTTCTCTCCTCCTCCTCGTAGGACCTCTCTTGTGTGTGTGTGTGTGTGTGTGTGTGTGTGTGAGAGCGGTTTGAGGGGGGGGGCTTGGCGTATGATGGGGGGGGGGGCGGCTAGGGTACAGAGAGTGCATGTGAAGTTTTATGGCTAACCACATATGTTTCTGGATCTCTGAGCTTCCACGTTTTTTCCCAGGGTATAAGGAAGGGGTTTCTGGGGGAGGTCTGCCGAGAGAGAGAGAGAGAGAGAGAGAGAGAGAGAGAGAGAGAGAGAGAGAGAGAGAGAGAGAGAGAGAGAGAGAGAGAGAGAGAGAGAGAGAGAGAGAGAGAGAGAGAGAGAGAGAGAGAGAGAGAGAGAGAGAGAGAGAGAGGTACTCAAGTACTCACGTTTTATACTTAAAGGGGAATTTTGGACTACATTACATTACATTCATTTAGCAGACGCTCTTATCCAAAGCGACTTACAATAAGTGCATCGACATAGGTAGGAAACTAAACTACTAATCACCAGTGGTTTTCTTACCTTTTCTTTGATGTTATGATATCTTAGGGTGAATGGTACAGTAGGAAAATGTCATAACTCCATCCCGGATGCGATCTATAGCGCAAGGCCTGGCACACGTTTTAAGCTGTGGTGGACCCCGTGATGGAGTTAAGAAATGTTTCTACTGTACCATTCATCCTAAGATATCATAACATCATAGAAAAGGTGAGAAAACCGTGGTCCAAAATAACCCTTTTAAGTAAAAGTAGCAACACAATATTAAAATGGTACTAAAGCCGCACTATGTAACTTTCCTCTTCTGCCCCCGGATTCTAACCCGGTGCTGCCTGCTTGCCTACTGGCGGCCCGGGGGCCACATGCGGCCCCCACCTTCACTTTATCCGGCCCGCAGGTTAATATCGGAATATTGATATATTTTTCATTTCAGCAGTTACAATTCCAAACATGACCCCCTTTAATTACTTCAGTCTATATTAGCAGCTTAATGACTATTAAAATTCAATTTAGTTTTTTATGTCCAATGTATTTGTATTTAAGTTCTTAAAGTTAACATAAGTATAACTAAATGCATTTGAAATTAAATTTAAAAAATGCTTTTCAGGATTCCAATTCAAAAATAGCAAAACAATATCAGGATTCCAATTCAAAAGTAGCAAAAATAGCAGATCTACAAGCTCAAAACGCGTCGCAACGCGTTTTGAGCTTGTAGATCTGCTATTTTTGCTACTTTTGTGTGACATAGAATGGCCTGACGGTATATGCAATGTGGCTCCTCTGGAGTGAGTGTGGAAATATAGTGGCCCTCTCCATCATCAAAGTTGCATCACCCCTGCTCTATGTCAACCAATGTTTTTGTGATGGAGAATTTTCAGACTTGAAAAGGATGATTTACAGCCGCGCTGGCGGATGCATTGAATCTTGATTCATCAGGTCAAAATTCGCAGATCCTGTGTCTAGGTGAGACATGACCTTTGACACGATCTAAATGTCTCAATAGAAGAGCAGGGAGACAAAATACAATTACATTACATTACATTACAGTCATTTAGCAGACGCTTTTATCCAAAGCGACTTACAAACATCACAATTGTATAAGTTATATTGTATTAACATGCTCTAAGTTATCATAAGTCACTCATAAGTTTAAAGTACCAAGGTAAAAGTACTCAAATTCTTCAAAATCTTTTGAAAATAACAGACAACTTGTGTTGTGTGCTTGTAGATCGGATTATTGTCGAATAGCCAAATTATGAAATGTTTTTTTTTTCCTTTTAAGTGGCTCTGCATGTTTTGTATTAATAATCTAAATAGGAAAAGTAACTAGTAACTAAAGCTGTCAAATAATTGTAGTGGGGTAAAAAAAATTGCAATATTTGCCTCAGAGATGAAGGTATTGTAGTGGAGTAGAAGTTTAAAAAAATAATAATACTCAAGAAAAGTAAAAGTACCTAAATAATGTACAATACTTGAGTAAAGGTACTTAGTTACTTTGCACCACTGGTGATGTGGTTCTTGTTTGGTGAACTGCATGCATGCAGGGATGGTGCTAGGGGCCTGGCTTCACTTCAGAAATGGACACAGTACTCAACCCCCAGTACTTGAGTTAAAGTTTAGATACTCCTGCTTAAAAATTACTCCACTACAAGTGAAAGTTGCACTGCCAAATCTGTACTTGAGAGGAGTACCTGCTTACGTATTCAAAAGTCACATTACTGAGTAGCAAAACATTGCAATGATAGTGAAAATAGCAGATCTACAAGGCCACAATGTGTTGTGAGCTTGTAGATCTAGCCTGGCATGGCCAGACTAATATCACTGCGTAGATATTGGTCTGGAATCTCTGTGTTGAACCTGCATTTCCGAGGGGCGAATAAAAAAAAGGCCTCTGGTGATAAGCCTGCCCCCATATGCTTTGCTGCTTGGGGTCCCTGGAACAAAGCATTTTCAGATGGGGGTCGCCGGCCAAATACATATCATTTTGGAGGCCCTTGACATGAAAACGTTTAGGAACCACTGAAATTATAATAACATAGTTTTTTCCGAAAACTGTTAGGATTTATTATCTCCATCAGGCCCAACGGCATGGCCGATGTTTCGTTTAGAAGACATTTTGTAGAATGGGAACCTCAGACCTTAACGGGTTAAGAGGTTAAAAAGACACATTCACAAACAATACAGAATGCTGGAATAATGCATATTTTCTTTGTAATGTATGCCATATGTTCTCAGCAGGCCTTCCATTGGCTGAAGCAGCTGATATGGAGCAGATTTGTGTAGTGCCTCCAGGCCCTGTGAGTTTAGGGGACGATGTCTTTCCCAGGTGTTTCGCCCATGCAGGCGGACAGGGTTTAGTTTAGCCGTTATGTTTGTGAGGTTAAGGTTAGGGTTATGGTAAGGCATAGTGTTTGTGAGGTTATAGGGTTAGGGTTAAGGTTAGGGTTATGGTTAGGCATAGTGTAAGCGACGTGGGTGTGGGTGCAGAATAGATTCAGTTCAACACGGTAATAGGTTCTTCTCAATCACTTTTACTAAAGTCTCTCGAGCCAAACAGTACAGTCAAGACGTAAACATTGAATGAATGGAATTCCCCCGGTCGCGCTCTCTCTCTCTCTTCTTCTCTCCTTCCCTCTCTAGCTTTTCCCCACAGCGCCCCCAGCGGAAACTCACATCACTGAACAGTGGTTATTTCTTATAACCTAACAATACTCCATGGCTGCATTTCACTCTTACATATCTTCCCCCCCTTACAAAAGAAGCGTCCCGCTTCAAACAGCCAAAAACAAACTGAAAGTGTGACTATAATAAACAGCATGCACATGTCACCACATAAGGATACATCACAAATAATAATAGCATACAATGTCTTTTTTTTTTTTTTTTTTTTTTTTTTACAATACAGTGTTCTTTCTTTTCTTTTTCTTTTTTTCAGTCAATAACAGGCTCTCACAGTCCCCCTTGAATTATTTTGTGTGTCTTTTTAGTCGACTGTTCAATGGTCCAAGCGAGAGCAACAATTCAGTCATCATGCATGTACCGCACTGGAGGACGCACACAACGACCTGTCCTGGTCCGTACGCATGGTAAAGGTTGAACTACAGGGGCTGGCTCACTTAAATGTCCACCAGCAGCAGTGCCTCCCCCCTGTGGTGGGAGATTTGCAGGACTTTGAGGCGGAGGGTTAACATGTGACTGAGCCCCAATCGAAGGTACAGAACACCCATTTGTGGCTACTGGGCATTGGTACACATTAGGCCTGGAGCCAGAGAGTGCAGTAAGTGGCGGGGGACCTGGGCAGTATGCTGGAGCAGCCATAGTAACAGACGGGGGCGGAAGCTGTCCAGCTGACCAGGCAGAGCGATAGGGTTTAAGGCGATTGTAGTGGATGATCTTAGGTTTAGCTCTTGGGTCTCGTTGATCTAAGAGTTCATAGTCCACTCCGACGTCACCTGTGCCTGAATCCATCCTTTTTAGCACTTTGAAAGGGCCAGCCCACTTTGGTGCCAGTTTGCACCTAGAAAGGGCAGGAAGGTCAACCCACACTAAATCACCCGGTTCATAGGCTGTGTGTCTCATCCGATGATCATGGTAGTGCTTTTGTTGTGCACCTGCTGCCTCAATGTTTTGAGCAACAGAATGAAAAGCAGCACACAGTCTCTGTGCTACTGAAGTGGCATATTCACCTGGAGTGCCTGGAGTGGAACGTGCAACACCTGGGGAACCCCCAAGTAGGAGATCAACAGGTAGACGGGCCTCTCTACCATGGGCCAGAAAGAAAGGGGTGTGTTTGGTGGAGGAGTGCACTGTTGTGTTGTAGGCAAATTCAACCTGTCGTATGAAATCATCCCATTCACCTCCTTTGGTGTACAAGATCTTTGCCAACTGGTCTTTCAGTGTTCTGTTATGCCTTTCCACCATGCCATCGCACTCAGGATGATAAGCAGTAGTCCTTGTTTTAAGTATGCCCAGGCTGGAGCATAGGCCCTTGACAAGGTCCGATTCAAACTGGCGGCCTTGGTCTGTGTGCAAACCCTCAAACACACCATGACAGTTAATGTAGTCCTCAAACAGACATTTAGCCACAGTGGTCGCTCGTTGATCAGGAAGTGCATACAAGTTGACATATTTCGTGAAATAGTCCATTACAACAAGTACATAGCGATTACCACGGCTTGTGAGTGGCAGTTCTGTCAGGTCCGCCCCAATTTTCTCAAACGGCCTGGATGTCACTATATTTTGCATAGGGGCTTGTCGGTGTGGTGTTGGTGGACGGCGTGCTTCACAAGCAGTGCATTCGAGACACCACTGAGTTACGTCACGTGTCATGTGAGGCCAAAAACATCTGATTTGAGCCCCTTGTAATGTCTTTTGAGCACTGAAGTGGCCAGAGAGTGGATGACCATGTAAAGAGTTAAACACCTCCTTCTGCAAGCTACTGGGGACTACAGTCTGTAAAACAAGGTCACCGGGTGGAGGTCTGATTGTTCGATATAAGAGGTCACCGACAAGGGTGATTTTAGGGAACTCTCTCCAGTACTGTCTCAATACAGGTGAAGCTGTCTTAATGCCCGAGAATGGCGGCCTCTGACCAACCAACACCCAGTTTTTGACAATTTGCAACTCAGGATCAGCTTGTTGAGCTCGGATCAAGTACTCCCTGTCCATAGTTAGGGAATTGTCCATAGTCACAGCTGCAAAATCAGGTAAGGGAGACTGCTGCGTGTGAGATATCAAGGGTGTAGCAGCCAAAGTAGTGGGTGCAGTCTCTGAGCAGAGCGCCAGCTCCTTAGATGAGGTGCATATGACCGACTCCGCTGGTACAGTTTGGGTGTGGATGGAAACACATCTCACCTGATTGTCAGTGACCACAGGGCTGGTGTCGACGGCTGTCGAAGGACGACGGGACATAGAGTCAGCATTGGCGTGTTTTGTGCCTTGTTTATATTCAATTGTCCAGTCATAGGGATCTATTTCCAGAGCCCATCTGGCCCTGCGGCCTGTAGGGTCACAATCCAATGGCATCTTTCTCAGGGAGAGAAGAGGTTTGTGATCTGTGAGGACGCGAAAGGGGTGACCTGTCAAATATTGGCGAAAATGACGTATGCCCCACACAATAGCCCACAGTTCCCTGTCATACGTGGACCAGCGCTTCTCTGTTTTCGACAGAATGCGACTGCCATATGCAATAACATGTTCTCTGTTAGCAGCATCCTTCTGTGACAAAACACAACCAATGGCTGTATTGGATGCATCAGTGAAAAGGAGAAACTCCTGTGAGAAATCCGGATAGGAGAGAACGGGTGTGTTGCACAAGGCATGACGTAGGCTTTCAAATGCTCGCTGCTCCACATCAGTCCATAAGAATTCCTTCCCTTTTTGAGTGAGAGCATGAAGGGATTCTGACATTTTAGAGAACTGGTAAATGAAACGCCGATAATATGAGCAGAGGGAGACGAATGCTCTAACTTCAGCTGGGTTTCTAGGGACAGGCCAGTCTCTCACTTTCTCAATGTTCCTTGGGTCAGGTTTTATCCCGGCAGCCGAGACAACATGTCCCAGGAACGTCACTTCTTGTTGTGCAAAGCAGCATTTTGAGGGCTTCAATTTCAGGTTAGCGGCTCTGATGCGGTCAAAGACCTCTCTTAAATGCTCGAGATGGACAGAAAAACTGGGGCTATAGACAATAATGTCATCAAGATAAACCAGGCATGTTTTCCACGAGAGACCTTGTAACACCAGCTGCATTAGATGTTGAAAAGTGGGAGGAGCATTTACCAAGCCCATGGGCATCACACAAAACTGATAAAGTCCTCTGCCTGTGGTGAAAGCTGTCTTTGATTTGTCTTGCTCGTGCAGCTGTACTTGCCAGTATCCTGATGAGAGATCCATAGTGCTGAATACTGCGGCTCCCCCGAGAGCATCCAAGGTGTCATCAGTTCTGGGTAATGGGTGTGCATCCTTAACAGTTACTGCATTCAAGCCTCTGTAGTCAACACAGAAACGCCATGTTCCATCCTTTTTCCTGACCATTACCACTGGGGCTGCCCAGGGACTGTGACTGACCTCTACCAGTCCCTTGTCCAGCATCTCCTCCACATGTGACTGAATCACTGTTCGCATTTTGGGGGAAGTGCGATACGCACGCTTTCGAACTGGAGGGGCCTGGTTAGTGTTGATCTTGTGTTTGACAATATCTGTACTGCCAAAATCTGTGTTGGTTTTACTGAATACATCATCATAAGACGAGATTAATGTGTGTAATTGAGACTGCTGTGTACTTGTCAAATCACCACACTTAACATCAAAGGGCAGTTTGGCTGGCTGTACTGGGCATGTGGACACCTTACATACAGGGGCTGATTCTAGGATGACCTCAGTGTCATAGACAGGGGTGAACTGTCCTAATTGCATTCCTGAATAAAGCACCATAGGACCATGTGTGGGGTTGATGATGCGCACAACAGTACAGCCATTTTCAGCAGTTGACAGGGTGCGGGCAACTGCTATGCCATCTAACTCAAGTTGCCGGGGTTCAAGACAGCCACTGTAGGCATTTGGCATGCCTGCAGTGATGACAGGGGAAATCAAGGCGACTTTACAAATGAATTCACTGCATGGGGGAATGGTAGTGTTTTCCATTATTTGGGCTGTACAACTAGCAGGTGCCAGGTTACTGTTCTTGAGAAGGGGCAGGACATCATTACCCAAATAACACAGCCCTCTCCCCATGTCTAAGATAACACTGTGAGGAGTGAGAAAGTCAAAGCCTAGTATAAATCCTTGACTGACATTCCTAATGACTTGTACTTCCTGTTGCAGTGTGTGTGACCCCAACCTAAAAGTTATGTCCACCATGCCCAATGTATCTAGACTCTGGCCAGTCACAGCTTGCGACATGACAAACTTCTTTTTAATGGGCCTTTTTGCCAGGGAAGGAATCGACATTTTCGTTTCCTCACTAATAAATGAAATGGATGATCCAGTATCTAACATAATGTTCATGTCAGTGCCCTCAACATTTCCATGTACATAAGAGGTGAAGTCTGTACTTATAGTACTTGCCATGGTCTCAGTGTTGGTTGAGGGAATCGTCTTATCAAGGCTGCCACTGATTTCAGTGACACATACATCTGGGGCTTCCAGAGAAGTAGCTGACGAGCACCCCGCGTCATCAGCTAGCGGCCGTTTCCCTGCGGGAACCTGTCCCGAGCTTCGTAGCCCCTCCTAGTGGGGTAGTTCTGATCCCAGTCCTGTGGTTGTCGTGATTGGCCTGTGTCTCCATACTCTTGGAAGGACACATGTTTGGCATAGGGACTAGGGCTACGGCGGCGGGAGTCATGGTAGGATCTGTAAGGAGATGGTTGCCTCCCCCTCCGTTCCTCATATGGGCCAGACGCCTGGTCTGAGTAGCGGTTGTCTCTATAAGGCTGTTGGTACCTGTCAGACCCCCTGCTAGTGTAATCCTGCTGACGAGGCCTCTGAGGGGAATATTGGTCAGGGGAATACTGATGGGAGTGTGAATATCTAGATGGGGAATTGCCATAGCCAGAGCTCCATGCATTAGGGCCTCTATCTGGGCTTCTCCCATAGGGTGAGGGGGTTCTCTGGGAACGGACAGGTGGTGCCCTGTCACGATGGTGCACATCGCTGCGCTCCTCAAGGTGCAATTTCAGTGCACTCAGATCTGCACTCAAACCTTTAACGGTATCAGTGAGGCCCTGGACTGATTTCCTGAGCTCAATGTCATGTTCACGAACAGAATTCACAGACTGCATTGCACCATTATCTCTGCTGGGGACATTAGCTGAGGACACTGGCAACATTAATCTAGCTGCTTGGCGAGCCCTTTCAGCCTGAGAGGCAACCTCAAAAGCCTCAGTGAAATTTTTCACTCCTCTTTCATGACACTTTATTTGGAGCTCCTGATCAAGACCAGCAATGAAGCGAGTCATTTTCATATACTCTGAAGCATTATGCTCAAAATCTGGAAATGCTTCCTTGACCAGCCTGCATACATCCGCAGCATAAACTTCCATTGCTTCATTAGGTAACCTATGACGGGCATTTGGGAATGTTTGGAATGATGCAATGACATCCTTTTGGCCAAAAGCTGTCTGCAATTGCTTCTTAACTTCAGTGTAAGACCCCTTTGTTGCCCCGGGCAGGTTGTCCCACACAATGAACAGTTCTGGTGGTAATCTAGTGGGCAACTCCGCTGCTAACACTGTCTTCAGATCTACACCACTGTCCTTGTAACGGGCCTCTTGAATCACCTCATAGCGGCGAGCCCACAGGTTGAAAGACTCACGGCCATCGTTGTTGAATGGTGGAGGTAAAGGAATGCCCCTTGGTGCTCCATGTGTCCCATTGGGTGGAGGCAAATCTCTCGTTGTAAGTCCCACGGACCGCGGGCTTGGGCTGGGTCCGGGTCCAGAAATGTTGTCCTCTTCAGACATGACTTCGTTTTTCTTCTTACTTTCTCAACTTCTTCAGTCCAGACGGAATTAGACCACCTAATCAAGGTTTCTACATTCACTTGAGGCTAAGAAAAAAAAACAACAACGTGGAAGTAGCCGACTGTACTTAGGCTAAGCTAAGCTACCGGTTAGCACACCGTTAGCCTAAAACTCCGGAGAGACTTAAAGTTGAGCAAAATCCCAAAGTTGAGCAAAAAATCCCAACAGCCACCGCTGCCACCAGTGTAAGCGACGTGGGTGTGGGTGCAGAATAGATTCAGTTCAACACGGTAATAGGTTCTTCTCAATCACTTTTACTAAAGTCTCTCGAGCCAAACAGTACAGTCAAGACGTAAACATTGAATGAATGGAATTCCCCCGGTCACGCTCTCTCTCTCTCTTCTTCTCTCCTTCCCTCTCTAGCTTTTCCCCACAGCGCCCCCAGCGGAAACTCACATCACTGAACAGTGGTTATTTCTTATAACCTAACAATACTCCATGGCTGCATTTCACTCTTACAATAGTGTTTGTGAGGTTATATGGTTAGGGTTAAGGTTAGGGTTAGGCATAGTGTTTGTGAGGCTAAGGTTAGGTGTTGATTTTGTCGACTAAAACTATGACGAATAATGTTGGTCGTCTACCTTTTTTCACTGACCAAAACTAAATATAAACTAAGCTACGTTGACTAAAACTAAGACTAAATATATTGACGATTTCGCTTTGAGCTATAGTGTAACTATGTGGTTGCTTTGCTTTGCTTTGCTTTGCTTTGCTTTGCTACCTATACCCCCGCCACACCCCCCCCCCCCCGACATGTGTGTCTATAACATACTGTACTTCTCCCCATGATATCATGTACATTAAAGCATGATAATAAATAACCATCACATGTTGTCTCCTACTAAGAGAGAGAGAGAGAGAGAGAGAGAGAGAGAGGGAGAGGGAGGGAGAGAGAGGGAGAGAGGGGGAGGAGGGGGGGGCTAGGCGTGGGCTGGATGTGAAGTAAACAAACCCACAGCTTAGCAGAGCGTTTGATCTGGTGAGCTCTGACACACTGAATGGAGTAAACAGGAAAATTAGGCTGGGTCTAATACAGAGGTGTGTCCGTGCGTGTGTGTGCAAGTGCGTGTGTGTGTGTGTGTGCGTATGGCAGTGGTGGAAAGTAACTAAGTACATTTACTCAAGTGCTGTACTTAAGTCAAATGTTTAGGTATTTATACTTTACTTGGGTATTTCCAATGTCCAATACTTTTACTTGTAGTCCACTACATCTCAGAGGCAAATATTGTACTTTTACTTATTATTTGACATATCTCATATATCATAATCTTTAAACTTAAAGATTCCTAAGCCAATAATTTGATGACCGGCAGAGTCTCATCCAGAGTCTCCTATACCGGAGAGTCCGCCGGTCATCAAATTATTGGCTCAGGAATCTGAGGAATGCGACAAAAACTAAAAAAAATCCATGAATTCAAGGCTTCATGAAGTATGCAATTGATAGAAAATAAGACATCTTTTGGGTGAACTGCTCCTTTAAGGTGCGAGAAAACAAAACAAAAAAGGCACCCAGGCTTAATACACAATGTTAACACGTGTAACATGGCCATTGTAAAGAAAAGCATAACCACAACACTTTGAACCTTTTTTATTTTTAACCTCAGACCTTCTTGGTGAGACGTGCCCCAGAAGAGCCATTCTTTTCCAAACAAGCTTTGATGCGACAACATGTTTATCAATCATCACCGATATAAAGATGCACAAACACAATAAATAATCGTCAGGATTATTTTTGCGGCACCCCCCCCCCCACACACACACACACACACAACACACACAGATGAAAGCTGCCATGCAAAGCAGCATCAAAGGCCACAACGCTGCATTTAACAGTCCACCGACATTGAACATCAGAGACTCGGCTGTTACTTTGTTGGACCTCCACGCACGCACGCGCGCACACACACATGCACACGCACACGCACACACACACACACACACACACACACACACTATCTTCTGAACGCTTGTTACTTGCCTGAAAAAGGAGCTCGTCAGGCGGAAGAATCTTAACGATGTGTGGCTTTTTTTTAGAAAGGAAAAAATATATATATATTTATCGTTTTCTCTGCCAGCTCGTAATGCAGATCTACAAGCTCAAATCTGCAACTTTTGATGCTTTTGTGTAAGGCTGTAGTATGATCAAGTAGGGGCCTACATTTACGAAACAAAACGCACAAAGTTAACCCATTGAGACCTGAAAGCCGATTCTACAAATGTCTTCTAAATGCCAACAGTTTTCTATAAAAACGTATGTTGCTATAATATCAGTGGTTCTCACACCTTTTCATGATTGTCAAGGACCCCCAGAATGATATGTATTTGGCCCCCATCTCAAAATATGTTGTTCCAGGCCCCCCCCCCCCCCCCAGAAACAAAGATTAGAGTTAAAAATGTTCACTTTAAAACATATATATTCAAAGATTTGCTCAGAATGTCAAGATTTTTCAAAAAATAGCAGAGCTACAAGCTTGTAGATCTGCTATTTTTGAATAGCCAAAGTGTAAAATAATGCTTTTTTTTTTTTTTAGCTCAAATCAAAAAAATTACACAGATGCGTTCCAGGTCTTAATATGTTCAAATATGGAGATAGGAGGTTTCTGCCCGGCAACACCCATATATATATATATATATATATATATATATATATAAAGTGGAATTCAAAGCCGGGAGCATGAAAAAGCGGGGTGGAGGGGAGGGGGGAAGGGGGGGGGGGGGGAGAGGGGGGAAGGGGTGGGGTGCAGTGTTAAAAGGGAGATGGGAGATGAGAGATGCTAGTGTCTGACTGTGGTGTGACTTCAAAGGGCTGTGTTTAAAGCGGCAGGCCCTGATAGCAAGACTAGCCGTGTCTGTGTTGACCTCCCACAGCTGGCCGGGCAGCAGCACAGGACTCACGCCGTGTGTGTGTGTGTGTGTGTGTGTGTGTGTGTGTGTGTGTGTGTGTGTGTGTGTGTGTGTGTGTGTGTGTGAGTGTGAGTGTGCGCGTGTGTGCGTGCGTGTGTGTGCGTGTGTGAGTGTGTTTGTGCGTCCAACCGTCCGTGTGTGTGTGTGAGTGTGCGTGTGTGTGTGTGTGTGTGCGCGCGCGCGCGTGTGTGTGTGCGTCCGTCCGTGTGTGTGTGCGTCCGTCCGTGTGTGTGTGCGTCCATCCGTGTGTGTGTGTGTGTGTGTGTGAGTGAGAGAGAGGGCAGCGTGAAGTTAACACTGTGTGTGTGTGTGTGTGTGTGTGTGAGAGAGAGAGAGTGCAGCGTGAAGTTAACACTGTGTGTGTGTGTGTGTGTGTGTGCGTGTGCGCGTGTGTGCGTGTGTGTGCGCGTGTGTGCGCGCGCGTGTGACTTCTTGATGTGTGTGCGCATGCGTGCTTGTTTGTTTTTGTGTGTGTGTGTGTGTGTTTGTGTGTCAGCACTCTTGCGGCCCTCGCTGTGCGTCTTGATGTGATTGTCCGTGTGTGCCCTTTAATGTTAGCGTTTTGATGTCAGTGTGTGTGTGTGTGTGTGTGTGTGCCTACGTGCGCGCGTGTGTGTGTGTATATGCGTATATATGCACACTAGGGGTAGAAGATCTGAGGCTTCATGGTTCTGCCCTCTCTCCCTCTGTGTGTGCAGCGCGGGGCCCTTTCTTTTTACTCTCCCCCCCTTCTTGTTAAGATTCAAACGTCGATAGGGCTTTGAACCGCAGCTGTGGACTCGGTGGTCGTCTCACCACTTTTAGCTGAACTAAGCTAAAGTCGCCCTTGCCGCACCGCGCCGCACTATTAGCCTAGCTTGGCCATTAACCCGTTAAGACCTGGAACTGTGTCATTTTTTGATTTGAGTTAAAAAGCATTATTTTACACTTATGCTATTCAAAAATAGCAGATCTACAAGCTCGTAGCGCGGCACCGAGTGCCGCGCTACGAGCTTGTATATCTGCTATTTTTGAAAAATCGTGAAAATGTGTGCAAATCTTCTGAATATATATATTTTTAAAGCGAACATTTTTTAACTCAAATCGTTGCCTCTGGGGGTCCCTGGAACAACATATTTTGATGGGGGTCCGCGGCCAAGTACATATCATTTTGGGGGTCCTTGACATGAAAAAGATTGAGCACCACTGATATAGAAACATACGTTTTTTCAGAAAACTGTTGAGATTTAGGAGACATGTAGAATCGGCTTCAGGTCTCAATGGGTTAACCCGTTAAAGGCGGGAAAGCGGCTAATGTGTCATTTTAGATTTTAGCTACTGTATGAATCGTCTCTGTCGGGTGAAACAAATGTCCCCCCAAAAAAAGGTTATTTTTCATCAGATCGACAAGCTTGTGGATCTGCTATTTTTGATGCTGTAGTATGATCAAGTGGGGGGGGGGGCGTTTACAAAGAAGAGAAATATGGAGATAAGAGGTTTCTGTCCGACATCGACGCTATTATAGCAAACGTACATTTTTCATAAAACTGTCAGGATTTGTCAGGAAGACTTTTTTGTAGATTCGGCCTCAGGTCAGGTACAACCATTACTTTATGTACCTTGGCTATTCAAAAAAAGCGGCTCTACGAGCTCATAGTGCCACGAGCTTGTAGATCTGCGTTCTTTTGAAAAATCTTGAACATTAAATGAGCAAATCTTTGAATACATATATTTTTTCAAATTATTTTTTTTTACTCAAATATTTTGGGATGGGGGTCCGTGGCCAAATACAGATAATTTTGGGGGTCCATGGCATGAAAAAGTTTGAGAACAACTGATATAGGAACATACGTTTTTTTTTTTTTTTACTATTAGGATTTAGACAACATTTGTAGAACCGGCCAAATTGCACTCATTATCACGATTTTTCCCAAAAGATTGCAGATCTATAAGCTCATAGTGTAGCACTCGGTGCCGTGCTATGAGCTTGTAGATCTGCTATTTTTTGGAATAGCTAAATAAATCTTAAAATGACACAGATGCGTTCCCGGTCTTAATGGATTAAAAACCAAAACCAAAAGCCATCATCAGGCCAAGCGCACGCACGCACGCACACACACACACACACACACACACACACACACACACACACACACACACACACACACACACACACACACACACACACACACACACACACACACACACACACACACACACTACTATAAATGCATGGCAGTGGGCGAGGAGGGGTGTGTGTGCGATGGCCGCCGTGCGTCTTTCATAAAAGCAGAGGATTTGTCCTTTGATGTGTGTGTATGTGAAGACACACACACACGCACGCACGCACACACACACACACACACACACACACACACACACACACACACACACACACACACACACACACACACACACACACACACACACACACACACACACACACACACATAAATGGTAAATGGTGCATTTATATAGCGCTTCTATCCGAAGTGCTTTACATTGATTGTGCCATTAACCCATTCACACACACATTCATACACCGATGGCGGAGGAAACCATGCAAGGCACCAACCTGCTCATCGGGAGCAATTAGGGGTTCAGCGTCTTGCTCAAGGACACTTCGACACTAACTCTAGGGGAGCGCCCCAGCCCGGGATCAAACTGGGAACCTTGCGGTTTACCAGTTCACTCTACCCGGCCACTCTACCCCTGAGCCACTGCCGCCCCCACATAGACAACTGGTCTGAACATGACGTCTCACAAGCTCAACTTCTTTTTTTTTTGTCGCCCCTCGGAGGGAAAAACGGTGAATGGAACATTTGGAATGTGTTGAACAACCTGTACAACAAACGTATGGTTAGAGGCGGTACGTTCGTTCTTTGGGGCGACGGTGCGCGGTAGTGAGTGAGTCGATGCTACATCATCATCATCATCATCATCATCATCATCATCAGACCCATTTGGAAGCAGTTTAGCTCTTATTCTTTGAGACACACTATACAGTACGGGTATTTCGGGGCGTGGCCGAATCCGCCATTACTTTTTCAGGGGGAAACAACCATAGAGTTATAATATATCTAGAGGGCGGATTGCCCCGCCCCCAGCTATTAATTTCTACTAAAGTGCTCAGTGGCGTTTTGAAGCACCCGGAAGTAAGAATAGGAACCAATATGAACCGATGGAATGGATCCATGGGTCGTGACGCGTGCGCACAAAGCGGGGGACGCACGCGCAGTAGCATTTAAGTGCATTCTCAGAATTGACCACCAGGCTTGGTCGCTTCACTGTTCTAACTCAGTTCTAAAAGTTCTGGGGGCTTGGAAACAACACAGCTTTCACCATCGAAATTGCATCACGGAGTGTAAACGTTGTTACATTTGATGGGCTTATTTCGTCGTAGCGCAGTGTTGATTTCGTCGACTAAAACTATGACGAGAAATGTTTGTCGACTACCTTTTTTCACTGACGAAAACTAAATAAAAACTAAATAAAACTAGGCTATGGTGTAGTGATGCGCGGGTCGGGTTTTTTCATGACCCGCCCCGCCCCCGCAACGGAACCCAACCCGCCTCAACCCGCCCCGCGAACCCATATATAAATCTATGGCTCAACCCGCCCCGCGACCCGCGATTTCTTTTTAAATTCTGTAAAATCATGGTTAGAAAATAATCCCCAAGTGTATTCAAACTGTTTTATTGTTATTATTCTTATTCTTATTAGGAATAAAGACAAAACAAGAGCATGTGATTTTGTATTTATTTTTTGCGCGTGAGAGCGGCTGACCCGCTCACCCGCAGCCCGCATAATTGCCACTGAAATTCTGACTCGACCCACCCGCGCCGCGGGTTGACCCGCGGGACCCGCGGGTTGACCCGCGGGACCCGCGGGTTACGGGTCAACCCGCGCATCACTACTATGGTGACTAAAACTAAGACTAAATATATTGACAATTTCGTCAAGAAATAAAAAATGGACAAAAATGTTAGTGAGGGACTAGTGGAGAAGAGAACCAGTAGAACTAAAAGACAAGTCATTTTTATCTTCGGTTGCGCTCTGAAAATAGCAGATCTACAAGCTCACAACGCGTCGCGCTTCGACGCGTTGTGAGCTTGGATCGTAGATCGGCTATTCTCAGCGCGCAACCGGTGGGTGGGTGTGGGTGTGGGCGTGTGCGTGCATGTGTGTGTTTGTGTGTATTTATATTACTATACTAGTTTTGGAGAAATTTGGGTGAAGTTATGCCAGAATTATACTTTAGTTACGAGCCGGTGTCATGCACCAAAACATGTGAGCTTGCAGATCTGTTTTCGTCTTATATATAGGGGACGAATTAGGGTTGAAAATGGCAAGTGTGTGTGTGTGTGTGTGTGTGTGTGTGTGTGTGTGTGTGTGTGTGTGTGTGTGTGTGTGTGTGTGTGTGTGTGTGTGTGTGTGTTTGTGTGCGCGCGCGTGCGTGCGTGCGTGCGTGCGTGCGTGCGTTTTGTCATGTGTACTTTTGTGTATAGATGCAGGTTGCCTTTGGGAGAGATAATACACTTCTGAGGGATATTAAGACTTGGAAGTCTCTCTCTGTCTCTCTCTGGCAGAGATTTGGCAGTGTTCTCCCCACCGTGGTGAATTTGCATCTCTCTCTCTCTGAGAGCGTGTCTGTTTCCAGAGATGAGGCGGGATGGGGTGCGATGCGGAGGTTTAATCCCCGAACCTTCATTGTGCTGCGGCGAGGACTCGGTGATGATAGCAGTGTCACCATGGAACCATAAAGGCACAAAACATGAAAGGAGCGATAGATTGATGATGTTTACATACGCGCTTTAGGGATTTGGGGCTGGGCAACATGTCGATAATATGGTGAATGATAACGAGACTGTAGATATTGTCAGGGGATTTTGGATATGGTTATGTTCAACTAAATCAAACCGTGGAGGTTTGATTTAGACATAAAAGTCCATCATTTGTATCGTTCCATATTATGCCTCAAATTGACAAGGATGACCAACGTTGTGGGCTATCCAGTAGGGGGGTAACGATACATTTTAACAGCTGTACGATTCGCATCACGATACATGGTTGACGACACGATACATGGACGATATTGGTTCGTTCATGGCGATACGATACGATTCAATGATATAAAATCAATACAGTAACTAATAGAGTTGATAAAGGGTCGTAAATCCTGCTCTATGTTAATTAAAACTATTTGTATTTAAACAGCTGAAAACCCAGTGTAAAAAGGATGAGACGAAATCAAAGACAGACACAGGCCGGTTCTCAAATTAAAAGGTTGACATTGTATTAAGAGAAAGAATCAATCCACGAGGCACCGTACAGCAAAAACATCTCTCTGACTAAACAGTCAATGATCATGATCACGATGACATCTGGCCATGATCGTAGGTTGCTCGTAGGTTGAGAGAGAAGATGGCAAGCGGATGGTGTGACAGTTTGTCTTGGACAAACAGCGTCCAAATGTCTCAAACAACACGTTGACCTCAACTCTGATCGGCGTCGCTGGAGGTGTTGTTGCTTTGTCATAGATGGTCAAGTTAACTCCAATGAGCTGCTATTGTATTCCTCCAGAGATAATCAGAGACCTTGGAGGGCCTGCGCTCTGTACGGCTCAAAACACATGCAGTCTCTATAGAGGAAAGGAGAGACCTGACACTAGGATTAGTTTTGTCCAACCTCGAACATCATAAGATTGGTAGGCAAACTTGAGTTACAGTATGTCAAGATGGCAAACTAAAATAGGATATGATGGCATATATATCAATATTGTCGACAAGATACATAGTTTAACTCTATCAGTAACTATTTAGCAAAAAAATGTATCTGTGTGGAACGTGTGGCTAATGCAGGGTTTTTTTAAGGGGGAAAATGTATTAATATGGATAAATAAGTAAACACAGTGATTCTCTGGCAAATACATGGACATTGTATTTGAACACATACGGACAAACCCGCACCTTTGACATGAACACAGAGTGTAAAGAACATTCAGGGCATATCTGCCAGTATTGGCCATAGATGGATAACACCGCAAGGTGGATCGTGGCAGGATGTCCAGAAACCTATATCCACCTGTTTCCTAGGCTTTTCACTGTGTTCCACTTCCTGTCTTTTGATCCAATGAAATCCAATGAAACCGGTCAGATGACTAATGATATCCAATGAAAGGAAAAAAGGAAGTGGAAAACACGCAGCCAAGAAACATGTGAATAAGAAGATGAATGACCTACTCAGTCCCCACCTCTAGTGACCTATTCGATCCTAACCTTCCCATATATGGAGATCCCCATAGATGGAGACAACCAACCTCCCCAAGTCTGACGTCATAGAATCTCCGAGACCAGGGGTCTTCAACGTTTTCAGCCCAAGGACCCCCTACCTGAGAGAGAGATGAAGCAGGGACCCCCTCTATATTGTATACAATTGTGTTTTAGATTTTTTTTTTATCATCTTTTTTCCCTCTACACCTATACCTCTTTGCCAAAAATAGCCGATCTACAAGCTCACAACGCCTCGCGCTGCGAGGCGCTGTGAGCTTGTAGATCTGCTATTTTCGGCCAATGCTCCCCTCAGAATAGGGATGCTAGGGTTCAAGTGGTTAAGTTAAAAAAAAATCACACCCTGTGTGAAGGTAGCGGCGCCTTTGATACATTTTGTCATCGATATGTGTTTATAATGTGTTTATAGCCATGTGTCACGTGAAGCTTGACCAATCACTTTGTTGACGGGTCTGACCATTCAGAACGTTGACGGGTCTGACCAATCACAACGTTGACGGGTCTGACCAATCAGAACGTTGACGGGTCTGACCAATCACAACGTTGACGGGTCTGACCAATCAGAACGTTTACGGTGAACACGGACAAAGTCAGGTATAGAGCAGGATCCGCTCTATACCATAGCGCCGCTAAAAACAATCCTATCACGCAAAGATTTGGCGGACCCCCTATAGTAGCTCTGTGGACCCCCTAGGGGTCCTGGACCCCCTGTTGAAGACCCATGTCCTAGACGGCTATACATGGAGATACCTGGCATATAGCTCTGACATCAGAGAACCCCTCCCGGAACTCCATGTGTGGAGATAACCGAAATGTCCAGGACTGAAGTCATAGTCCCATATTTGGGCATAACTGCCATACAGTAGGCCGCTCCATATGTGGAGATGCCTGACACTACCCGACATCACCGTAGTGACATTAGGGCCGCAGCCAACGGTATAAAAAGGCTCGACATGCCTTGGTAGAGTTGAGTTCCATCAGCGACCCAGAGAGGCGTTAATACATGGATACCACCCTGTGTTGCCAGATTCTGTGAGAGAAACAAGCAACCAGGTCTCGGATAACCAGCTCGTAGATCGGCCATTTTCAAATACAATCTTGCTGGGAAATTATCATAAGCAGATCTGGCAACCCTGATACCACCACGAGTTAGACCGTGCTCAGGAGGCCCGGAACCCCATATACGGAGACAACCGTGCTATGGGGGCGGCCATAGCTGAGTGGTTAGTGAGCCCGCCTAGGGAGCCAGAGGCCCTGGTTGCCCCAGGTTCGATTCCAGGCCAGGCCAGCATATGTGTCGATGATATGAAATTTGTCCCTGAGCAACACTCTTAACCCCTAATTGCTCACAGGTTCTCATTGGAAACAAGACCGCAAGGACTTTCATGAACGACCTGTTAAAAGGAATTATCCTTAAAGGAATTATCCTTACCGACCTATTCATCCAAACATCACCATATATGGATATAACTGAAACACCCAAGCCTGACATCATAGACCCTATCTTTGGGCATGACTGACATCAGAGGCTCCATATAACTGACATCACCGTTATGTCACCCGTACCGCAGCCAACGACATAAAAGGCGAAGGCATCCCCAGGTTAAGGCACTTCCATCTGCGATACCCAGAGCATCAACTACTCGACACAAAGCATCAAGACAGATTCCAACGACAAGCCTCATCAGCCAATATTAGACATTCAACCCCAGGTAGCTGACCTTACAACCCAGAGACTCATATCCCACAGGTAGCCGGCCTTACAACCCAGAGACTCCACTGGTTCTCCGTTTCTCCCTCTACTGCCAAGGGGCATCTCGGTTTAATTCCTACTTGGACACCATCTCAGCGGGTCTTGACCCCAGGGTTAGACAACCAGTCCATCCTTCAATACTGGAATTATCCAGACAAGAGGAAGATAATCATCAACAAAGGCTCCACACAATGCCATTCACAAGAGCATTCTTTAACCATGCGAACATTCTATGTTCTAGTGCTGTATTGGGCTTGGTCCCCGGAACACTGATTGGAGGTCTACCTGGCGGCATAGTTGGTTTGGTAGGGGCTGTGGTTGCGGCAGGAGGATTGGCATTCCTCTCCTACCGTCACCGTGAGGACGAGAATTATCAACAAAGGATCAACGCAATGGCTCCAGTAGCATTATTTCTAGCATGGATTCTAGCTTCTAGTGTTGCATTGGGGGCTGCCCTCGGAGCACTGATTGAAGGTCCACCTGACGGCGAAATTGGTGCAGCAGTAGGGGGGAGACTAACTGGTGCAGCAGTAGGGAACCTAACTGGTGCAGCAGTAGGGGGGAGACTAACTGGTGCAGCAGTAGGGAGACTAACTGGTGCAGCAGTAGGGAGACTAACTGGTGCAGCAGTAGGGGCTGTGGTTGCGGGAGGAGGATTGACCTACATCTACCGTCGCCGCGAGGAAGAGAATCATCAACAAAGGCTCAACACGCTCGGCGCAATATCCACTCTACCTTGTATTGTTTACATTGGCACTGTTATTGGAGATGCGATTGGAGGTCCACCTGGCGGCCTAGTTGGTGCAGCAGTAGGGGTTGTGGTTGGGGAAGGATTATTGGCTTTCCAATTCTTCTTCTGCGGTCTCCATACGGAAATGGAGATGATACAAGCAGAGCCAGTGTAGTAAATGTACAGAGAGAGTTCTGTGAAAAGATTCGTAGGCCTTGTTTAACTCATTCCCTGCCAATGACGTCTTTTGACGGCTGTTTTCAGAAAGCCCACACCGCCAATGACGTCTTTTGACGTCTATTAAAAAAAATGAAAAAAAAAAGTTTTTTTTCTCAAAGGAACTAGTAGTTAACACTATCCAAAAAGTTGCTGCTCCATTCACTTCAATGTTAAAAAAATGTCCTGTGTTTTACCATGTATTTTTGAGTGAAACATGCTATTTTCAAACATCAAACAAGAAATGAGGGTCACAATGACCTCGTTGACATTTGTGAGACCTCACCTGAAAACCCTCAGTGATTAGCAACCATCAGTGGATCAATCATACTGGAGATAAATATTCTGTGTAGGGCCGGGACTTTATCATGTTAATTTAGCTTGTAGATCTGCTATTTTTGGCCAATGCTCCCCTCAGAATAGGAATGCTAGGGTTCAAGTGGTTAAGTTAGAAAAAGAACAATCCTATCACGCAAAGATTTGGCGGACCCCCTATAGTAGCTCTGTGGACCCCCTAGGGGTCCTGGACCCCCTGTTGAAGACCCATGTCCTAGACGGCTATACATGGAGATACCTGGCATACCTAGCTCTGACATCAGAGAACCCCTCCCGGAACTCCATGTGTGGAGATAACCGAAATGTCCAGGACTGAAGTCATAGTCCCATATTTGGGCATAACTGCCATACAGTAGGCCGCTCCATATGTGGAGATGCCTGACACTACCCGACATCACCGTAGTGACATTAGGGCCGCAGCCAACGGTATACAAAGGCTCGACATGCCCATGGTAGAGTTGAGTTCCATCAGCGACCCAGAGAGGCGTTAATACATGGATACCACCACCCTGTGTTGCCAGATTCTGTGAGAGAAACAAGCAACCAGGTCTCGGATAACCAGCTCAAAAGATGCGTCTATGGCCCACATGAGTACTTTAACATGTACATCAGCTATTTGAAAATAGCAGATCTACAAGCTCACAACTTGTGAGCTCGTAGATCGGCCATTTTCAAATAAAATCTTGCTGGGAAATTATAATAAGCAGATCTGGCAACCCTGATACCACCACAAGTTAGATTTGTATTAATAATTAAACTACTATAAAACAACAGTAACAACAACACACTCTACCAGCCTCCAGTGGTGGAAAATAGCAGATCTACAAGTCGGGGAAGGGCTGTCCTCACCGAGACATGGCCATCACCATTGAGAACGCTGTGGTGACGTCAACTCGGACTGCGAAGAATCTGGGTGTGACCCTGGACGATCAACTGTCGTTCTCGGCTAACATCGCATCAGTGACACGGTCCTGCAGATTCCTCCTCTACAACATCAGAAGGATTCGCCCCTTCCTCACGGAGAAGACAGCCCAGGTGCTCATGCAGGCCCTTGTCATCTCCCGCCTGGACTACTGCAACTCCCTCCTGGCTGGTGCTCCGGCATCTGCCATCAGACCTCTGGAGCTTGTCCAGAAAGCTGCGGCTCGTCTGGTGTTCAACCGCCCCAAGTTCTCTCACACAACTATCCTTCTCCGTTCCCTGCACTGGCTCCCCGTAGCGGCTCGCATTCAGTTTAAAACCCTGGTGCTAGCCTATAGGGCAGTGAAAGGAACAGCTCCCTCTTACCTCCGGGTTTTGGTCAATGCCCACAACCCTGCCCGACCACTCCGGTCTGCCACCTCGGGGCGACTGACTCCCCCGCCACTCAACGGTCCTTCTGGTCGATCGACACGGTCACAACTTTTTTCTGTTCTGGCCCACAGTGGTGGAATGAACTTCCCACTGATGTCAGGGCAGCAGAGTCACTGCCCATCTTTCGCCGCAGGCTGAAAACCCACCTCTTCAGGAAACACTACCCTTCCTCTTTGCCTGGCCTAATTGTTGTTAACTAGTTGTAGGGACTATTGTTGTATTGTTGTATTGGATCTTGCTTAGTCGTTACACTTTTGTATTAGCTCGTGCTCATTTGATTTGGCTAATTTATCTCATGTGTTTAAGAAAGTAGGTAGCTGATATATTGCACTTTTACCTTAGCACTAGGTATACTCTTGGTTGCCTGTTTTTACAGGAAATTCACTTAAGACCTCTGGTGATTAGTAGTTTCGTTCCCTACCTATGTTGAATGCACTTTTGTAAGTCGCTTTGGATAAAAGCGTCTGCTAAATTACTGTAATGTAATGTAATGTAATGTAATGTACAAGTTCACAATGCCTTGCGCTTGTAGATCTGCTATTTTCACATGGTTACATGGTATGTTGTATAATACTCGAAATCTACAAAGTAACTAAAGTTTTCAAATAATTGTAGTGCAGTAAAAAGTACAATATTTGCCTCTGAGATATAGTAGAGTTACTGGAGTAGAAGTAAAAGTATTAAAAATTGGAAATACTCGAGAGTCAAGTGCATTAAAATGCGATTAATTGCGATTAATTAATTACAAAGCCTCTAATTAATTAGATAATGTCTTTCAATCGAGTCCCAGCCCTAATTCTGTGACTACTTGGAAAGGTAAGATAATACGATGCGACGCACTGTGAGCTTGTAGATCGGCTATTTTCAAAATTCAAAATGTACTTGAGTAAAAGTACAAAAGTATTGGTATTAAAATGTACTTAAAGTACCAAAAGTAAAAGAACATTTTTTTTTTGAAAATAGCACGTCGCGATGCGACGCGCTGTGAGCTTGTAGATCGGCTATTTTCAAATAGCCTATGTATAAAATAGGGCTAAAGTGGTTAATGTATGTTTTGTAATATATATACTAATTGATATCTGCAAAGTAACTGGTAACTAGCGTTTTCAAATAATTGTAGTGCAGTAAAAAGTACTATATTTGCCTCTGAGATGTAGTGGAGTAGAAGTAAAAGTACTGAAAATGGGAAATTTAATTTACACCACTGGATAACATCTGGGATCTCCATATATGGTCATTAAAGGGACACAGACAGACAGACAGACAGACACAACGGGTATTACACAAGTAAGACGCGCGAACGCTGGAAGCGAACGCAGATCGAAATATGTTGCAGGTGTGTGCATTATAATTAGAGCATTGTCTACATTCCTGCGTTCTTCATGGCCACACTGTAGTGCAGGCGTCTGTGTGTGTGTGTGTGTGTGTATGAAACCCTGCTCGGCACTCTGGCGTACTCTGGAGGCTGCACACAGGCAGTGCACGCACACAGACAGACACACAAGCCGAGCAGGATTTCATAGTAAGCTCCACTTGGGCGGAGGCCTCTTCCGCGTTCGCAATAACCAGGTGGGGCAACCTTTTTCCTACTTGCATCGTTCCCCAGAAGGCCGGTGCCCGTCTATAGTTGTCATTATTGCGAACGCAGCGGAAGGAGGCGTGCCAAAGGCGGGCCTCCGCGCAAGTGGAGCTTACTATGAAACCCTGCTCGTGTTGTGTGTGTGTGTGTGTCTGTGTGTGTCTGTGTGCACTGCCTGTGAGCAGCCGCGCCCCCATGTCACTCACGCTCTCATTGGCTGCTGACAGATCTCAGAGTGCACTGCTGAAATCCGCCTGCCCCTGGGTGACTAATTACACTCCTCTGAGAGAAATATAGCAGCTACACAGTCAAAAATAACACATCTAAAAGCATCTACACGAGTTCATCTATTGGGATATCTAAGAATTCCATGTCATTTGTGCATATTTCAGGCCGGATGGCAAGTTAAAAACGCCTTAGTTTCAGGACAGTTTTAGATTTCTTCTAACAATTTAAAAAAGACAAAAAAATAAAATAAAATGGGGCTAGCGGCATGGAGCCTTCTTGTGGCGGCCCTGTTCTCATTAATTTAACTGTACCACCCACTTCTCTACAACATTGGTTCTCAAAGTGGGGTCCGGGGACCCCCAGGGGTCCTTGAGGGAGTTCCAGGGGGTCCCCAGCTAAATGATAGATTAGGCACCAAATGGACCCTTATGGGTCTGTAACTCTGAGAGTGTACAAATGGAACCAAATGGACCCGTTAGGGTCCATTTGGTTCCATTTGTACACTCTCAGAGTTAAATTGACATAGAATTTACAATATAAATTGCGGTCCAAGTGATACAAATGCCATTAAATGGGGGTCTGTAGACTAATGCATGTCAAACTGGGGGTCCTTGAAATTAAAATGGTTGAGAATCACTGCTAGAGCCGTAAAAAATCTTCTCTTATGGGGGTCCCTGGCATATCTTTTCAAATGGGGGTCCGCGGGCTAATAAGTGTCAATTTGGGGGTCCTTGACATGAAAAAGTTTGAGAACCACTGCTCTACAATTGTCCTTTCTATTATTCTTATTGTTATTTTCGAGCTGCGTTCGCTTCCCGCGTTCGCGCGTCTTACTTGTATTGATATGGCGGTATTTATTTACAGCAGTCATAAAATCTTTAGATGTTTAATATTATCTATATAGTATATAGAGGTATATATATTCTATACCAACCAGCCAGCTTTTCGGTTCAGTTCCATCTGCTTGTTGTTCTTGTCAACATCACCGTCTCCTTCTCTGCCTCCTCCTCCTCCTCCTCCATGTGATTGATGTTTGTGGCTTTTGTTGTTCTCTCCTCTTTCTTCTTATTATTCTCCTTGTCTAATTTCCTTCCATTGTTCTGTCCTCTGGCTCTTAGTCTGGCTGTGTGTGTGTGTGTGTGTGTGTGTGTGTGTGTGTGTGTGTGTGTGTGTGTGTGTGTGTGTGTGTGTGTGTGTGTGTGTGTGTGCATGCATGTGTTTGCGTACGTGTGTGCGCGTGCATGTGTTTGCGTGCGTGCGTGTGTGTGTGTGTGTTTGGCATTGTGTTGGGCCCTACAGCTGCCTATTAAAGAGCCTCTTCCTGTGATGAAGTTTTAATGTGCTCGTTGCGTGGCAGATGGCCGCCCCGCGTACACACGGCTCTGTCGGAGCCAGAACGTATGTAGGCGCCGTGCGTTTTACTCATTTATTCATACGCGTTTCTTCCTAGAAATCTCTCAAGGTCTGCGTGTATATAGATCAACTTCTAATCGCGGGTACAGTAGTACTTTTTCCACCTCTGGAAGAGAGAGGAGAGAGATATAGAGATATAGAGAGAGGGACACAAGCAATAGCAACAACAGTAGTAAAACTATGATGAAGCAATAACAATAATACACAAGCAACAGCAACGGCATGCATTGTAAAACTTTGGGCATCTATGTCCCCAACGAAGGGGCGTTGGGAATGTTGTTATTGGGGTTTCTTTACAAAGTGTCATTCAGTTGGGTCGTTTTTTAACACCTTCATCATCCGCTGAAGGCGAACACGCGTCATTGGCACTCGCTGGTTTTGTGCGGCGCGGCCGATTGGCTGCAGGGTTTTGTTGTCGGGCTCCAGCTGGCCTCATGCTTTCTGTTGTGGATAAAAGAGAGAGAGTGTGTGGAGACACATCTGTTTGTTTTGGAATATTCCAAAGCGGGGGTCAAAGAATCAAGGGCACGGGGATCAGATCAGGCTTTAATATGGTTGGGAGCCCACAGAATGGCCTCTCAGAAGAGAGCCCCCCGTCTCACTTGAATGTTGTCCGCTATATCCAGTGGTGGAAGAAGTACTCAGATATGTTACTTAAGTAAAAGTAGTAGTACTTAAGTAAACTAGACCATACCCGGTTGACGCATCCGTGGGGGGATATGCGCACATGATCTGGCAACCCGGGAGGCGACATTGTTTGACACATAAACGCTGATAAGAAGCTGAGATTTGATGAAATTGAAAAACGGGCTTCACAGTTAAGGTCAGATGGTAATGGTCGATGGCTGTGTGCAAAATCAGAGCAATTGCTCCAGCCACTGAGGAGAACCGGGTAGTGACACCACTACAGCCAGACAGACAGACAGAGGTTACTAGAATTATAGTAGGATGTACTGAGTTACTTCACGAGTGTGTGCGGGTGTGTGTGTGTGTGTGTGTGCATGGTTGCTTGTGTGCATGGTTATGTGGTTGCTTTTTTGCATGGTTGCGCGTGTGCGTGTGTGTGCGCGTTTGCACGTGTGTGTGTGTGTGTGTGTGTGTGTGTGTGTGTGTGTGTGTGTGTGTGTGTGTGTGTGTGTGTGTGTGTGTGTGTGTGTGTGTGTGTGTGTGTGTGTGTGTGTGTGTGTGTGTGTGTGTGTGTGTGTGTGTGTGTGTGCGCGTGTGTGCGTGTGTGAGTGCGTGCCTCCCTCCTCTCCCGTGTTGTGGTGATGATGATGATGATGATGATGATGATGAAAGTGTCTGGGGGCATCCTGTGCCAGCGTGGTGCTTGGGCTTCTGATTAAATATGCTAATGTCCCCCGCCGGGGCTTTGATGTGGGAACCCCAGCAGCACAATGCCAGCCTAGGTTAGCCAGGGCCCGTGTAATCCTTTATGAGGGGGCCGGGCGGGGGGGGGGGGGGTGCATGGAGCCCCCTGACAGTCACAATCAATCATGTCGGAGGCGTGTCACACAGGCCCGGG